>NC_083583.1:70711849-71011849 GCF_027579695.1 Neoarius graeffei
TGGCAGCATCATACTGTGGGGATATTTTTCATCTACAGGAACAGGAAAGCTGGTCAGGATTGAAGGAAAGATGAATGCCACTAAATACAGGACAATTCTGGAGGAAAACCTGTTTGAGTCAGCCAGAGATTTGAGACTGGGATGAAGGTTCCATTCCATTAGGACAATGATGCTAAACATACTGCTAAAGCTATACTGGAGTAGTTTAAAGGGAAACATTTAAATGTCTTGGAATGGCCCAATCAAAGCCCAGACCTCAATCCAATTGAGAATCTGTGGCATAACTTGAAGATTGCTGTATACCAGTGCAACCCATCCAACTTGGAGTTGGAGCAGTTTTGCCTTGAGGAATGGGCAAAAATCCCAGTGGCTAGATGTGCTAAGCTAATAGAGACGTACTCCAAGAGACTTGCAGTTGTAATTGCAGTAAAAGGTGGCTCTATAAAAGTATTGACTTTGGAGGGTGAATACCTATGCACACTCCAGATTTCTGTTTTTTCATCTTAATTATTTTTTTGTCTCTCTCTCTCTCTCTCTCTCTCTCTCTCACACACACACACACACACACACACACACACACACACACACACAAAAAAAAAAAATTGCACCTTTTAAAGTGGTAGGCATGTTGTGTAAATCAAATGGTGCTAACCCCCCCAAAATCAATTTTAATTCCAGCTTGTAATGTGACAAAACAGAGCAAACATCAAGGGGGATGAGTACTTTTGCAAGATACTGTACTTTTATCTGATGAAATAAAAACATTTGACATTGAAAGATTAACAAGCAAACAAAATAAGGCCAATATTTGGCACGAGAACCCTTTACCTTTTGACGTTGCATCAACTGGGTTCCAAACATCTTGGAGAACTTTTCTAGTTTTCTGGAGAATGTTTCTGCTAGAATCCTTCAGCAAGTTAAAAAATAAAATGAGACTTGTGCTTTATGTAGTGTTCTGTGGTAAATCCATACAAATGTGCTTCATTTTGACAAGCTTGAAGGTCTATGCTTACTACCCAAGAAATAAAATGATGCATATAATTTTTTAGAATGGGAACAGTGTCTACTGTTTCTCTTATGCTGTTTCTCTAGGTTTGCTGTAAAGTTTGAGCTTTATCAGCTCCCAGACTAATGACCATCTACCAGGATCACCATTTCATTTTCTCCACTTTAATGGCTGTGTTCATACTCTTGGCCAGTTTCAGGTCCTAGTGGAGAATAGCAGGTACTGGCAGTCATCCAAGTGCCCCATATGTTGAATACAATGATACAATGAATTATTAAATTCCTCCTTAATGAAAAAAACTTCAAGGTCTTCTATTACTGACAGCAATTTCTCATTAGTCTATTTTAGTAATGCAGATAATGAAATCCACACTGGATATTGGTTGTAGCAAAATAAATGAACATAAATAAATGTCTTTAGTGGCCACATTAGGAGTAAATTTGGAGACAGTAAAGCAAAACCATTATTCATCAGCATTCATGCATTATGCATGTGAGCTCTGAGTTTTAGTCTTTAAAGGTCTTTTAATATGCTCCATAGGTGGCAGAGTATAAATTGCATTAAGAAATTATTTAATTTCTGTGGCATAAAAACCTTCATACCATCAAAGCCTGAGTGTGAAACTTGAGTCCTTTTTTGTGGTGATGGAATCTAATCCATTGTGTTGCAACTATTATCCAATAACAACCCTGCACTCCACCAGTTTGTTATGAAGACCTGTGCTGAGTGGATGGCTCTTGGTGTTACCTGATACAAGGTTAATCGAGAGGCTGGTCATGTGTTTGGGTTACCAAAGATGGAGCGTTCTGAAGCCTCATCTCTCAAACATCAAGAAATTCAATAGTTGCCTTGCATTAGACATAGAAATTTTGTGGAAGAGGTGAGCTCTGCAGTTTCAGTTCAAATGGTGACGGGTCACCTTGTGACATTTGCACAGAGGTGAGTTAAAATACTTATCCTGTTTGTTTATTTATTATTTATTTATTTGTTTATTTTTTGTTAAATCAGTAGAGCTCTTAGTCAATTGCTAATAATTTTACTGATTGTTCTTACAAATCACAATAGATAATTAACTAAATTTTTCAAACGCTGGACAAATGTAAATTGGATTAATTAAAAGAAGGATAAATGAGAGATCTTAAAATTTAAGATTGAGTTAATGAAATAAGAGTCTTTCTATAACATTTATTTCCATGATTAAAGAAGTATGATTATTTAAAGTGACACAGGTCAATGTGCTGGTTCAGAAATCATTTAATCCACTCCCCTTTCTGAATTTTTGAGCTGATACCCATCCCCATAGCTGGTATGCATCATCTTGTTTCAATACATTTTATTTCCTAATGCAGGGTATCCTAACCACGTTAGCCTGTTTACAAACCACTCCGCAGCCAGTTCGGAAAAATCACCTGAGGTCA
Source organism: Neoarius graeffei (assembly GCF_027579695.1). Taxonomy (NCBI): domain Eukaryota; kingdom Metazoa; phylum Chordata; class Actinopteri; order Siluriformes; family Ariidae; genus Neoarius; species Neoarius graeffei. Next base: position 70,714,274 of record NC_083583.1, read on the forward strand.
GAGGTCGTGACCACGGAGCCACAGCAAACATGGCGGATTGCCCAGATCGAAAAAAGACTCCTGAATCAAGACAAAAAAAAAAAGATTTTAAGGAGGTACCTGACCTTGTCAGAGGCAAAACACACCAGAAAACAGAGGGAAAAAAATATTTCAAATCTTAAACGCACCTGTGAGCTTGAAGGCTCTCGAGCGCCTGCTTCTGTGTCCGAGGCCGCCGGTTCCTCCATGTTTGTTGTGACCTTGCTCATTGTTATATTGAGGATAAACTTCAGCCGTTTCCATACCCAAGTGTAAACATTAGCGTGCTGTGTTTTTCCAGCTCATTCTCCTTCACAGGCATGAGACAGCGGGCAATACAGCATGTGATTCAAGTACCTAGGGGTTATTCTAGTGCCACAGGGTACTATTAATCTTTTTAATACACTGAACTGTGTCACTTTAACTTGGAGCACTCATGGAAATAAAGTTACAAAAGTGATGCATGATGCAGTATTTGCAATAATTACTCATTCATCCATCCACCCTTTCTTCTTCTCACCTCATTGACCCACAGCTATCTGATTAGCAGCTTGTGACTGCAGTTGGAGTTACAGGTATTCTGTCCTCCAAAGCTGGACATGAAAGATCATTTCATGCACTGATCTTCAGAGTCTTCTAATTTCCCTATAGATTGCTTGCTATATACTAAGTAGAATAGTGCTCATGCAGTCAGTGTTTAAATCTCTTGGAAGCAGAACGTGGGCACCAACTATGTGGTCACTGCCTTGGCTTTCAGCATCTCAAGGATGTGGTGTTTGACTCAGATATCCCCAGTCTTATACTTTCAACAGAGCTCTCCAGAGAAGCATGAGGTTGCTATGTTCAATACGGCCTTAGCAGCATGAAGAAGGGTCTGGTTTGTTAAATGCAACAGGCTCTAAGCTAGCCATCTCGAAATGCTGAATTTTGAATGTGCTGTTTTGAAAAGCACCTTGATCGAGCAGACAGTTTATTAATATATTTCAAGGAGGATTTGGACAGGCCCTAGCTCACTTGTGCCAAAACTCTGTGTTCTGCATTATTTAACATGACAGAAAGTAAAGTGGGGCGGCATGGTGGTGTAGTGGTTAGCGCTGTCGCCTCACAGCAAGAAGGTCTGGGTTCGAGCCCCGTGGCCGGCGAGGGCCTTTCTGTGTGGAGTTTGCATGTTCTTCCCATGTCCTTGTGGGTTTCCTCCGGGTGCTCCAGTTTCCCCCACAGTCCAAAGACATGCAGGTTAGGTTAACTGGTGACTCTAAATTGACCATAGGTGTGAGTGTGAATGGTTGTCTGTGTCAGCCCTGTGATGACCTGGCGACTTGTCCAGGGTGTACCCCGCCTTTCGCCCGTAGTCAGCTGGGATAGGCTCCAGCTTGCCTGCGACCCTGTAGAAGGATAAAGCGGCTAGAGATAATGAGATGAGATGAGATAATGAGATGAGATGAGAAAGTAAGGCTACTGCATCAGCACTGTTTTTTTCTATTTAATATTTTTCTTGTTTAATTCTTTAGTCATGCCTTTAAAATGAAATGACTTGGTTTGAAATGTGTGTAATTGAAGTACATAAGCTATTTAATTGACATCGTAATCTGTATATGAAAGGGAAGAAACTCATGATTTGAGTTGAAACTGATCAATCAAGGTTTACACAAAGTTATTAGTCTTCTCCTGCATAATTTTTACACACACTCCAGGAGTAGGATACAGACGTTTTTTTCCAAAATTACAGAATTTACATGAATAAAAAATATCTTGCATACCTGTTTGTGCAAACTATTGATAAATGAATCCTTGTGTGTCCAGCTTGAATAGAGGCCCCGTGACTCTACAGTATGTACTATATGGGGGTTGGATAATTTTCTGTGGTTTTTCAAAGATCAGTTGACCTTCATCTCTCCCCCAACAATTTTCTTTACAATTAATGTGTTTTATGTTTTTTTTAATGACAGTTTTGTAGCAATGCCATATCTTGTTCTGTTTATAAAAAAACAAAAAAACCTCAGCTGGGAGTTTGTTGTAGTTTTTTCACCCCCTGATATGTTGCTCATTTTGATGTCTAAATTAGCTTGTTGTGCTGATATTATAACTATAAAATCAATGTGAGCAAAGTAATGAAATACACCAAGGCAGATAACACTACTGTGCAAAGTACTGCTTATTTCTGGCATTTTCCATCTCACCCCCACCTACCCTATATCCTGCCTTTTCTGGAAAAAGACATTAATCTCATTCAAAATAAAATTCCCAAAATTAACAATGAAATTCAGTTTAATATTCATTAGAACTACAGCCAAACCAAGCGTATAGCTAATCTGTAGAATAACACTATTATTAATAGCATGGACCAGCAGTCCTATGCATTTATTTATGTCTGTATATTTATTCAGTTTCTCTGTGAAAAATTAGTTAGAAAATGTAAATGCCTCCTATGGCTAACTTTTCAGTATACTCTGTTGATAGGAGAAAATCAATCAGCCACAATGATAAGAAATTTTATAAATTCACAAGTTTAAAATGGTATATATTTCAGTAAACCTGCTTTGTGACAATGTCTGTTGTTAAACACACTTTACAAATACAATTGACTTGACTTAAAAAATACAAATATTGACTAATAGGATTGATCCTGTATTTGCTAATGATTCTATTAACATTGATCCTATGGATAAAAAAAACTTCCTGCAGGATTGACCTCTGCATGTGGTGGTCAATGTTTTTAAATCCAAAAACATGATTTTATACATGGGAGTCCCTCAGGGCTGTGTTTTATTCTCAATCTACACAAACAACATAACTTGCAATAACAATGATTTCTCACTTTTTAAATATGCAGATGACATGGCCCTGGTTGCCCACATCAGGGATGAGAACTCCCTCTGCATATTACAAACAGGTGGATGACCTGGATATAGGAAAGCTCTTTGGAGCTCAACATCTCCAAGACCAAGGAGTTGTATTGTGGGGGGAGGCGAACATCTGATTTCCCCCACCCCCTTTTTGAACCCCTGAGGCAAAATGGCATCTAATCTATTCTAAGGAACCTAATCTAAGGAAATTTATTCAATATTCAAGACACAATTTCTCTTAATTTTAAGCAAATTTATGATATTGTCTATGATAACTCCTTTGTACAAAAGGTCAGATTTTTCATGAGTCTTATCCCTTCCATTGAAGCATGTGTTCAGGTGACCCTCTGATGGGTTTGATCTGGTATGGATCATAAGGTTTTCCACAAACATGAAGAGGCTGTGTCAGCTCGAGTGCACATGTCACTTAAGCAAAAAGGGGACATATAACGAATACAAAAAAGTTTATACAGAAGTTAACACACAAAGGACCTTAAGGTGTTTTACAGATTGACATTAGAGAATCTTTTACACAAAAATCCATCAATCCATATTATGGATGCTTTTCAGATGAACTTGGTGAAAATGTTGGAAAGCCAGATGGTATTAATATACTCTATTTTTGTGTCTAGGTATCTGGTGCAGTGAGCCAAGCTGAGTAAAGAAGAAAAAGGGCATGGCAGGCTATCCTGGCTTGGGCTTGATGGGACTTATATTGCTACAGATTACAGCTCCCATATGCCATGGCCAAGGTTGTCCACATGTCTGTGACTGTGTACCCCAGAGGAAGTCTGTAAATTGTCAGAACAAGCACCTGAATTCTTTTCCAAATGGAATTCCAACTGACACGAAGTTGCTAGACCTGAGTAGAAATAAGTTACGGTGGGTGGAACATGGCGACTTGGAAGCCTACACACATTTGGAGGATTTGGATCTTACTGAGAATCTTATCAGTGTGCTTGAGCCCAGTACTTTTTCCAGTTTACTGAATCTACGTGTGTTACGCCTACGTGCCAACCAGTTGAAGCTGGTGCCAATGGGTGCCTTCTCACATCTTGCCAATCTCACAGTTTTGGACTTGAGTGGAAATAAATTGGTTATATTGGTGGATTTTACTTTCCAGGATCTGCGGAGGCTCCAAAAATTAGAGGTCGGTGACAATGATTTGGTGTATATATCAAACAAGGCATTCTTGGGTTTGATTGGTCTACGGGAACTTACTATTGAGAAGTGCAACCTGACTTCTATCTCAGGACATGCTCTTTCCTATCTCCGTGGCTTGGTGTCACTACGACTACGCTACCTCAATATTGTCTCATTAGAGGAACAGAATTTTTATAAGCTGGGAGGACTCCGTGGTCTAGAAATTGACCACTGGCCATTTTTAGAGTACATTTCCCCATACAGTTTCCAGGGCCTCGATTTATCCTGGCTTTTCATTACCAACACCAACATTACTACAGTTCCAACTGGTGCACTACGTAATCTTATCCATTTAGACAATCTGAATCTCTCACACAACCCCATTTCTGTTCTTGAATCTTGGGCTTTGCGTGATCTGATCAATTTGAAGGACTTGCATCTTGTGGGCACCAACTTGATGTGTGTGCAGCCTTATGGCCTTGGAGGTCTGCAGCAGATACGTTTACTCAACCTGTCAAACAATAGGCTAGTGACACTAGAAGAAGGTGCTTTTCACTCTGTAAACACCCTGGAAATGCTTCGGGTTGATGGTAACCCTCTGTCTTGTGACTGCCGTCTATTATGGATCCTGCAGCGCCGCAAGACCCTTAACTTCGACGGCAAGTTCCCAGTTTGTGCAGGACCCATTCAGGTGCAAGGTAAAGCTCTTAGCGCCTTCTCTGACTCAGCACTCATTGACCACTTCACATGCCAACGACCAAAAATCCGCAACCGAAAATTACAACAGCTATCTGCACGTGAGGGTCAGGTTGTATCATTTTTTTGCCAAGCAGATGGAGAACCAACTCCAACCATCTTCTGGATTTCACCTCAGCGCCGCCGCATCACTACCAGAAGCACTGGTCGTCTTATAGTGCTGCCAGAGGGCACATTAGAAATCCACTATGTCCAAGTAACAGATAGCGGAACCTATATATGCATTGCCAGCAATGCAGGTGGCAATGACACCTACTTTGCCACATTAACGGTCAGTGGTATACCCTTGGATGCAGGTCTTTCAGCAAATCGCACTTATGTTGGTGACCTCGATGCCACTAATCTGAATGACACGCATGTCTTCCTAAAGTTCACGTTAGACCTCAAGACAATTTTGGTCTCAACAGCAATGGGTTGTATAACTTTTTTGGGTGTAGTAATCTTCTGCTTCTTGCTTTTGTTTGTGTGGAGTCGTGGACGTGGACAGCACAAAAACAACTTTTCAGTGGAGTATTCCTTCAGAAAGGTGGATGGCCCTGCAAGCAGTGGGGGCCACGGAGGGGCTCGAAAATTCAATATGAAAATGATATAGAGGTATAAGTCTGTGTCATGTATATACACAACTGGATAACTAGGTACAGCACAGATGATGTATTTGTATGTATTTTCTCTGTATTTTTTCTTAATTGTATGTTTTATATACAGTTTGCCTACCATTAGCACAAAATTATGAAGATTAAAAAGAAATGTAACTTATACCAGCAATACATTTGTACCCTGGCTTCAAATAAGACCTCAAATAAAGTTTATATGTGTACATTTTGATAATTTGTGTCCTTTTTATGCAATTAGTGAGGTTATTGCAAGTGATTTACTAGGAATATTTAAGGTAATATCACAAGTAGGTGGTTGAGGCAATAAAATTAAATAAAATTGCCTGTGCTAATTGTAGGATCAGTAGGCTGAATATGAAACTTAAACATTCTGTAGAAGTGTAAACATATATACTGTGTGCCACACATACTGTACACATGAATGTGAGTGTTATGCAGTTACAGGTGTCAGAAGTCCTCAAATACTAAGAATACAAAATGCAAAAAGGTGTGTAGACATATCTGTATATTTTCTGAATAAGTTTTGTGAACAAGGTCACACACCCCTTTAGTAAATCAAAGCCTTTGTCTTTTACTGATATTTGTTCACAAATACATATAGCTCTATGCAAAAGTCTTGGGCACTCTGTATCTAGATATCTGGCGCAGGGCAGTTGTGTTGGTACCAATTTTGTCATAGATGTTTATGATTTTTACATCATTATTACTGGGCTTTAATAACACCTCAGCAGTGCCACAGGCTTTTTGCCTCCATGCCACGCTGCACTGATGCAATAATTAGTGATAAAGGAGCCCCAACCAAATATTGAGTGTACAAATGAACATACTTTTCAGAAGTTGGACATTTCTGTATTGTAAATACTTTTTTGATTGATCTTAGGATATATTCTAATAATGTGAGTGTAGTAATTGGAGCGGGTGGGTGGAGCACAGAAGTACGGCAGGCCAGAACTGAGTTCCAAAAACTTTTATTTAGCTTTTCAGCTTTTATACTTTCCACTCTCCCAGTCACACGCTCACACACACACACACACACACACACACACGAGTTCTGGTTGGGGAGAGAGCTCCCTTCCTCTGCGTTCTCTCTCCTTTTATAGGGTACGGTCACTGGGGAAGACACACAAACACAGGTTAACTCACATCAGGTGTAGTGATTCTGCCACTTACCTTCCCTGACTCCGCCCTCCGTTCACAGACCAACACTTGACCATGCCCTGCTGCCACATACCCCCACTGCCCAACTCAGGCCGGGGAGCCATCTGGCCTGCAGCCGACTCCCCCCCCCCCCCCCCCCCCCCGGATGGGAGAGGAAGTCCACCACAACCATCTGCGCCCCCAGCCTGTGGATCACCTTGAACTTAAACAGCTGGAGTGCAAGATACCAACAGGTGATCCACGCGTTGCATCCTTAATGCGGTGGAGCTACTGGAGGGGCGCGTGGTCTGAACAGAGGGTGAAAGAGCGTCCCAGTAGGTAGTAGGTTGAGGGCGAGGATCACCCACTTGATGGCAAGGCACTCTTTCTCTATAGTGCTGAAGCGGCCCTCAAGCACCGACAGCTTTCTGCTGATGTACAGCATGGGACGATCCTCCCCCTCCACCTCCTGGCACAGAACAGCCCCCAGCCCCCTGTCCGATGCATCCGTCTGCAAAACAAAGGGGAGAGTGAAGTCAGGTTACACTGTTGAGTGTAACAGTGGCCCCCTGCACAGTGCAGCCTTTACCTCAGAGAAAGCCCACTGGCATTGCAATCGCTGCTGTCTTATTAATTTGGGGACGCACCTGCCCATTGCCCAAGTGGAAGCCAAGATACCGTACTTCCACCCGCCCAATCGCACACTTCTTTGGGTTGGCTGTGAGGCCCGCTCGCCTCAGTGACCTAAGGATGGCCCTTAGATGTTGCAAATGCCGTGGCCAGTCATTACTATAGATTATAATATCCAGGTATGCGGCCGCATAGGTGGCGTGGGGGCGGAGGACCCTATCCATAAGCTGCTGGAATGTAGCGGGCGCCCCAAACAGCCCAAAAGGCAGTGCGACAAACTGGTGTAAGCCAAATGGTCTGGAAAAGGTCGTTTTCTCTCGGGATAGAGGAGTCAAGGGGATCTGCCAATATCTCTTTGTCAAATCCAGTGTCGAATAAAAACAAGCCGTGCCTAGTCGATCAAGCAACTCCTCAATATGAGGCATTGGGTATGCATCGAATTTAGACACTGCATTGACTTTTTTCTATAGTCCACACAGAACCGGACCGACCCGTCGGCCTTGGGAACCAAGACCACTGGGCTGCTCCAGTCACTGTGGGACTCCTCGACGATGCCCATGTCGAGCATGGCCTCGAGTTCTTCCCGAACCACCTTTTTCTTGTGTTTGGGCAGCCTGTAAGGGTGGCTGCGCACTACCACCCCCAGGGGCGTCTCAATGTGGTGTTCTGTAAGGCGGGTGTGGCTGGGCAGGGGTGAGAACACATCCGAAAATTCGGCTTGCAACTGGGCAACCTCCATGAGTTGGGTCAAGGAGAGGTGGTCTCCACAGGGGACCGGAGCGGTGGGCGATGTCAGCAGTGGGAGAGAGACAGACACGAAAGTGGGACACGGGAGGGCACCGTGGGTGCGGCGGGCCAGCTGGGGTGGAGCCGGCCCCCGCCTCCGCAGTGGGGGAATGGGGCGAGGACACAGAACAGAAGGGGAGGAAGAGGGAGAGAGAGAGGAGAGGGGAGAAGAGGATACATGCTGTCCTGCCGTCAGAGCAGCCGCCAAAACAGCCGCCAAATGGTCCTCCGCCAGCTTGATGGCCTGATCCAGCGACGCCTGGCGATGGCACTGGACCCACTCCGCGGTTCCTTCGGGAAGTCGAGTGATGAACTGTTCCAGTGCCACCAGATCGATGATTCCCCCGGTGTCGCGGTTGTCAGCCCTCAACCACTGCCAGCAGGCGTCCCGGGGTTGCTGGCCAAATGCAAATGGACGGCTGATCTCCTCTAGGCGCAGAGCACGGAAGCGCTATTGTTGTTCTGGGGTGCACCCCACACACTGGCCCAGCGGAGGTCTGTGTAGACCAGCTGGCTGTCGGCGGGGAGCTGTAGCGCAGCCAGCTGCGCCTCGCCTGTTAGCAGGGGGAGGAGGCGTGCCACATGCTGTTCCACCGGCCAGCCCCAGGCCTCTGCTGCTTGCTTGACGAGCGTGAGGAAGGTCTCGGGGTCGTCGTGCAGGCCCATCTTCGTTAGGGTGAGGTGGGGAGGGCCCATGGAGGTGGTGGACCCTGCTGACACGAGGAGGTGCTGGAAGGCCTGACGATCTTCCTGCTGCGCCAGCACCAGGGCCTCGAACCTTTGCTCCTGCTTCTTCTGGAGGGCGACCAGCGCCTGGTGCTGGCTCTGTTGGGCCGTGGCGAGGGCATGGATCAGGTCCTTGAAGGGGGAGGACTCCATGGGGCTGTTCTCCTCTGTGCTCCGAACCCCGGGTTTCGGCACCACTGTAGTAATTAGAGCGGGTGGGTGGAGTACAGAACTACGGCAGGCCAGAACTAAGTTCCAAAAACTCTTTTATTTAGCTTTTCAGCTTTTATACTTTCCACTCTCCCAGTCATACGCTCTCACACACACAAGCGTTCTGGTTGGGGAGAGAGCTCCTTTCCTCTGCTCTCTCTCTCTCCTTTTATAGGACGTGGTCACTGGGGAAGACACACAAACACAGGTTAACTCACATCAGGTGTAGTGATTCTGCCACTTACCTTCCCTCACTCCGCCCTCCGTTCACAGACTGACGCTTGACCACGCCCCCGTTGCCATAGTGAGATACTGGATTTCTGATTTTCATGAGCTATGAGCCATAATCAAAATTAAAACAAAAAAGGCTTGAAATAATTCACTTTGTGTAATAAATGTAGAATATGTGAAAATTTACCGTTTTGAATGAAATTATGACAAAAATGAACATTTTCATGATATTCTAAATGTTTGAGATGCACTTGTATAATTTGGAACCAATTTTTAATGAATGCTGACAGGTTCTGATAGACTACCAGGTGCATTATATGAACACAATTTTTAATTGCATAATTATTTTGCATGATATAATTAATGTATGCTTACATTGTTTAAATAGACTTTGTTCTCTAGGTATTTGGATGGTGGTGGCACCACAGTGCCCCGTACTGACGAGCTGCCATTGCTGATATACAAAACTAAGTTTTGTACGTTAACCAAGACATATTCAAGAGATAGAGCTGCAGTGGATATAAAAATTCTACACATTCATGTTAAAATTACAGGTTTTTGTGATGTAAAAAAGAAACCAAAGTACCAAAGTTGGGGTGCTGTGTACACTGTAAATAAAAACAATGTGATGATTTGCAAATCATGGAACCCCTATATTTTACTGAAAATAGTACAAAGACAACATATCAAATGTTGAAACTGAGAAATTTTATAGTTTTTTGAAAAATATATGCTCATTTGAATTTCATGTCAGCAACATATTTCAAAAAGGTTTGGACAGAGGCAGTTTACTGTACCATTATATTACATCACCTTTATTTTTAACAGCACTCTGTAAATGTTTGGGAACTGAGGTTCCCCTTGGTTCAAGGGGAGGCATTGGATACAGCACTTTTAGTGAAGGTTCAGTGTGTGCACATGGATATTCATGAATACCCATAGGTACTGGGAAAAAATTAGTGTCAAGGCAGTGGTTCACCCATGTCTCACCCCCCTGCTGATTCTGGGGACGGATTGGCCAGGATTTAGGAGCGTAATAGAGCCAGTGGTGGTGGGTGGGTCCTGCAGTAGAGTGTTGCGGGGGGATTCCAGTGTGATACTGACTGGGAAAGCTGTCCCAGAGCCATCTAAGTCAGCTCCACATCAGTGACATGGAGAGTGGGGAGCACCCCAGCCCTCCCTGTTCTCTTGAGGATTCCCTAGTGGATTTCCCTCTGGAGCAGGTGCGAGATGAGACCCTGCGGTATGCTTTTGACCAAGAGTAGTCGATAGTCAGAATCTCTAGCTGAACGTGGCACTCTCCCACCCATACTTTTCTGTAATTAATTAAGGACATACTGTACTGAGTGATGCAGGACACTAATGCCGCTTTTCCACTACCAACGCGGCTGAGTTGGGCTGAGCCGTGCCGTGCTGAGTTGGGCTGAGTCGAGCTGAATGGGGCTGTTGGAGTTGCATTTCGACTACAACCGCGCTGAACCGTGCTGGCTGGAAGTGGGTGGACACATTGGGTGGAGTTAGCGAAAGTGGGTGGACGTCACGTGATGTCGTTAGGTGGCGCAAACAGTGACATCAGTGACCTTTTAAGCGGTAGTCTCACGACCCGGATAGTAAACAATAAACATGGAGGACATGGAGTCGTTAGTGTTGCTGGTCTTGGTGCTGTGGCTTGTTGTCACCGACAACGCCAACAGATACTGGCAAGAGCGTATAGATGAGGCGAGGCGCATAAGGCTTCATAATTTTCGTAATTCTTCTTCTTCCGGGTTTACGGTGTTTACAGATCCTAGCGTGCTCGCGGGGCGTGTGTGGGCATGTGAGGACACTCCTCCTCACCAATCAGTGCACAGGGGAGTGTCTCTTCATGCCCCTAGCCCCACTCGGCTCGGTTTGGCTCGCTTCAGCCCCACTCCAAAACCGTGCGAGTTTTGGGTGCTAAGCAGGGCTGAAGCGAGCTGAGTCGTGCTGCTCTGAGGTAGTTGAAACGCGAGCTGTGTTGGGCTGAAGTGAGCTGAAGCGAGCTGAAGTGAGCTGAAAAAGGGTAGTGGAAAAGGGCCATAAGACTAGCGAATAAATAACACAGTCGTTAATACCAAAAAGCAGCAGGGAACTCATATTCTATGCAGCTCATTATAACCCAATGGCCGGACACCTAGGGCAAGATAAAACACTAACCCGACTCATGGCCTGTTTCTACTGGCCGGGGATTCACAGGGATGTCCACAACTGGTGTGTCACGAATGCCAACTGGTAAATCCAGCAGCCTCCCCAAAAGTGCCATTGCACCCTTTACCCTTTTCCCCTAATCAACACCCCCCTTCAAAAGAATTGAGATGGATCTTGTCAGGCTATTAGATTGGACTGCATGAGGGTATTACTTTATTTTAGTCCTAGTGAACTATGCAATGTGATATCTGGAAGCAGTGCTACTGTGTAACATTTCTGCACAGAGTAGCACAGAGGCACTGTTTAAAATGATCTCCTGCATTGGGATTCCAAAAAAAATCCTGACTGATCAGTGCACTACGTTTATGTCAGGCACAATTCATGAACTCTGTGAATTACTAGGGGTTAACTCAATCTGCACCAGTATTTATCACCTTCAGACAGACTGCTTGGTTGAGCATTTTAACCAAACCTTAAAGGAGATATGCAGAACCATGGCCTCACTTTCGTATACCATGACCTTGAGGCCTCAAGAATGGTACAGGAATAGTTTTAAGTGTTAACAATAAATATAATATAGTAATTTTTATGATTTAAAGTGATTCATATAGGTAGCGGTCTGAGTGAATGACCTTGATGTCCGTAACTTCACAGCAGGGAATCTATCGGCTTCATCGCCATTTCCGCTATACTAAAACACAGAGCTGACTGCAACTCCTATCCTCCATTTTGAGCAAATTTATTGCCATGCCACGTAGATGTGCCAGCAACATGACAGAAGGTGGATTTAAGTTGAATTCATGGCCCAAGAATATTCAAACTGCAAAGATTTGGACGCGATTTGCGAGAAGTTCACAGGCACATTGGGTGCCTACAAAGTGGTCTCTCCTCTGCTCTGCACATTTTACTGAAGACTTGTATGAGACCTCTGATCTGTTGAGGAGCATTGGCTATAAGCCTGTATTGAAAGAGGGTGCAGTACCAACAATCAAATAAAACTACAAGAAAAGGAAAGCATTTATTTAATTAATTTTTTTAAAAGGAAAGTAAATTCAATTGCACCAGTTCTCCCGGAGTATGAGATGAGGGTTGTTGGTAAAACCTGGGATGGAATGGGACGGGACATGTCACTTGGGCAGTGACCTCCCCGCGGTTGTTGCTAAAACCAGTGATGTTCCATCCTGGGTTTTAGTAATTGCCTGAGCAATTACTAATGGCGGAGTATAGTAATGGCAGAGTACTCAGTCTGGAGAAAATGGAGAATGAGTGGAGCAGCCGTCTGATTTCTTCACTGGATATTGCTGCCATCTCGCCCTTACATGGAAGAAACAAATGAACGGAGAACTGAATGAACAACTGAAAGTCAGATTGTTTCAAAAAAATCGGCCACAAGGTCAGCCTTCAAGAAGCCAGAACACAGACGGGTAAGCTCCGACTCTCATCTGGATATAAAACAACAAAAACAACACTCGTTGTTTACCTGCATTTAGATTAATACATGTAACTTGTATTATGTGTTTAAGTTGCCAGTATAAAATTATTTCATTTGCTTCAGAATGTGATTCTCAGTTTATCTGACTATTTAATTAGCCTTTTACGTTTTATCAGTGAAAATGCATGCATGTACATGTATGCTGCATAAGTTATAACACCTATCCTGTTTTAATGAGAGTCAACCCACAATCAAGTCAAATCAGTCTTAGTTGAGCAAGTTGGTAATGGTATTTCTTACTTTCACCATAAATTTTTATTTATGACTTTGGTCTATAGCTGTCAAAGGCCTCGGCCTTAAAACCAGTTATCGCAGTAACGTCACACACTCAGGGCTGGCTGGCTCAGCGGGGCAGCTCGAATGCCAACTTTGCAGTCGATTTTTAACTCTCAAAAATATATATTTTTAATTCCCATTTATGCAGCATACAAGAGTCAAGGGTGGAGATACTATCCACTCAGAAATTTATTTAAAAATAAAGGTTCTGCATATCTCCTTTAAGAACTTAATTCTTAAGTATGTGTGTGAAGATGCTTGGAACTGGGATAAATGGCTCAAACCCCTGTTATTTGCAGTACAAGAAGTCCTACAAGCCTCCATGGGATTTTCAGCATTTGAATTGCTATATGGGCACAGCCTTGATGTCATTCATGAAAACTGGGAGGAGGGGCCTTCTAATAGTAAAAGTGAAATCCAGTATGTTCTTGACCTGCATGCAAAGCTCCACACACTCAACCACTCAACCCAGGAGAATTTGATGCAAAAGCATCAGTCCTGGCTGTACAACAGGGGTACATGCCTTTGAGAATTCACACTGGGAGATAAAGTTCTCATATTGCCCACATCAAGCTCAAAATTACTCACCAAGTGGCAAGGGACCTTTCAGGTCACACAGTGAGTTGGGGACGTCAACTATGACTTGACACGAACAGATAGAGGTGGGGTGCAGCAGATACATCTCCTCAACCTACTCAAATGTTGGAATGAGAGGGTCCCCATTGCATTGGCAACAGTAGTTCCAGAGAAGGCGGAGCTGGGACCGGAGGTAAAAATGAAATCTGCCACACAATCCACCCTGGTCCCCTGTGGAGACCACCTCATGCCAGCCCAAGTTGCGGAGGTTGCCAGGTTGCAAACTGAGTTTTCTGATGCGTTCTTGCCTCTTCCCAGTTGCACTCACCTCATAGACGCCCCCGGGGTGGTGGTGCGTAGCTGCCCATACCACTTATCCAAACACAAGAAAATTGTAGTTCAGGCAGAACTCGAGGCCATGCTTGGCATAGGAATAACTGAGCAGTCGCCCAGCGACTGGGAACAGCCTGATAGTTCTAGTTCCCAAGACTGACGGGTTGGTCTGGTTCTGTGTGGACTATCAAAAGGTCAATGCGATGTCAAATTTCAATGTGTATCCGATACCTTGCATTGATGAACTACTCAAAAGGTTAGGCACAGCTGGTTTATATTAGACACTGGATTTGACAAAGGGATATTAGCAGATCCCCTTGACTTCCCTATCCTGAGAGAAAATGGCCTTTTCCACCCTGTTTGGTTTACACCAGTTCGTCACTCTTCCATTTACGTTATTTGTGGCTGCTGTGACATTCCAGTGGCTCATGGACAAAGTCCTCCGCCTACGTGCCTCCTATGCTGCAGCCTACCGAGATGACATTATCATACCGTATATAGCAATGATTGGCCGCAGCACATGGAACAACCTAGGGCCATTCTAGAGTTGTTGAGGTGTGCGTGGCTCACAGCTAACCCTAAGAAACGTGCAATTGGACTAGTGGAAGTATGGTATCTGGGCTTCCACTTGGGTCATGGGCAGGTGTGTCCACAAATTTACAAGACCAGAGCCATTCCTACCTGCCTGAGGCCCAAGACCAAAAAGGGGGTTAAACAGTTCCTGGGGCTGGATGGTTACTATTGGAGTTTTGTACCTAATTATTTGGATGTCACCAGCCTGCTGACTGATTTCACTAAAAAGGAAACACCAGTTCTGGTCCAGTGAATGGAGCTGTGCCAACAGGCCTTCACCTAGGTAAAAGCTGCACTGTGTGGGGGCCCACTTTTACACTCCCTTGCCTTCTCTCTCCCTTTTGTGTTGCAGACTGATGCGTTGGACAGAGGGCTGGGTCCCGTTTCCTCCCAAGTGGTGGAGGAGGAGCACCTGCTGTTGTACATAAGTCGCAAGCTCTCGATGCAAGAGACCAAGTACAGCACCATTTGAAAAAGAGTCCCTGGCCATCAAGTGGGCAGTCCTCACCCTCACACTACCTGCTGGGATGCCCTTTCACTCTCTGTTGAGATCGTGCCCAGCTCCAGTGGCTCCATTGCCTGAAGGATGCCAACGCATGGCTCATTCATTGGTATCTAGCTCTGCAGCCCTTTAAGTTTGAGGTGATCCATAGGTTGGGGGCGCAGATAGTGGTGGTGGACTACCTCTTCCATTGGGGGGGAGTCCACTGCAGACTGGACACCTCCCTGGCCTGAGTTGGGCGGTGGGGGTATGTGGCAGCTGGGGCATGGTCAAGCACCGGTTTATGAATGGAGGGCAAGGCTGGGGAAGGTGAGTGCCAAAGCAAACACACCTGTGTCTAATTAATGTTGTGATTATTGTGGGCTGATAACGAGAGGGAGAGCCGAGAGGAGGTCTCCTGACCGGAATGTCGTGTGTATGTGCGTATAATAATAATAATAATAATAATAATATGTTCAATTTATATAGCGCCTTTCTCAAAACCCAAGGTTGCTTT
This sequence comes from Neoarius graeffei, assembly GCF_027579695.1. Lineage (NCBI taxonomy): Eukaryota > Metazoa > Chordata > Actinopteri > Siluriformes > Ariidae > Neoarius > Neoarius graeffei. Next base: position 70,729,785 of record NC_083583.1, read on the forward strand.
ACAATAATAGGCAGAAAAAAGAAAAAAGTCCACCAAATAGAGGTCAGGATGTCATTCCAGTGGTGTAGCAGCCACAGTCCCACCAAAAGGCGCACGAAAACAAGTCCCACATCTCCAGCACAGCTGCCGTGACGCCACCAGCAACATCGCTCAAACACCATGCCATGGATCCACAAAGCGAGCACAGAAGCACCGCCTGGCAGAGCGCTGGTATGTCCCAAACCGCCTGCACAGCTGCCGCAACGCCACGGAGCAACATCGCTTGGAACATCACACCAAGCATTAAAGCACAGAGTGCTGGACAACCATGATGTTAAAATGAGCAACAAGCTCACTGCAGTCCATAGCTGGGAGTACAGGCATCAGTCACAGCGAACCAAGGCCTGGAGGGAACCTACGCCCAAAACTGGGTCCAGAGCTAGACCACAACTGGTGAACAAAAACACTCAAACATCAAACACAGAAAAAAGAAAAAAAAAATTAAAATAAAAAGGAGAGAAAATAAAATAAAAAAAAAGCTCTGGTGAGAAGTGGCTGCCAGAATGCGCACGACATACTCTCAACCGGAAATAGTATGTCACTATTGAAGCTGAAAAGCTACATGTACAATAAACATCGGGAATTTGTACCACTACCCACCTGTCTCTGTACTTCAGTGTCTACCCCAATTAGGGAACATGCAGTTTCAACATTTTAATATGTTGTCTTTGTACTATTTTCAACAAAATATCAATAAAGTGCAAATCATCACATTCTGTTTTTTATTTTTATATATATATATATATATATATATATATATATATATATATATATATATATTTTTTTTTTTACACTTTTGCACTTTAATACTTTTTTGGAAATAGGTTAATAAAATCATATCATATCTCTCTCCCACTTTTAAAATGATCTAGAAACCAACAAAATCCAAGTGCAAAACAAATAAAAACGTTTAACCTGGTTGCATAAGTGTGGACGCCCTTTCATGATGGGGCATGTAACTGTGCTCAGAATTAAACACTCATACAAACTCAGGTTCAAAAGTAATCCTATACCCGTCATCAATAAAGTGAGTCATACTAACCACATGTAAAGATTGCAGTTCTGTAGCTTTTATTTGATGACCTCTTGGTTTCAGCTAACTGCTGAAGCCATGCTCCACAAAGAGCTTACAAAGCATGTATGTAATCTCAATGTTGAAAGGTATTGATCAGGAAAGGGGTACAAAGAACTTTCCAAAACATTGTCCCTTATACCATGGAACACCGTGAAGGCTATCATCAACAAGTGGAGAAAATGGGTCACCAGAGTGACATTAAATAAGAGCATGGCTTTGAGAAAAGAACAAAAAGAAAACTTATTAGGGAGACTTCCAAGAGACCTAAGGCAATATTAAATGAGCTTCAGGAATCTCTGGCAAGTACTGGCCGCTCCTTGCATGTGACAATTTCTCATGGTCTTTGCATTTGCGGTAAGTCCTTTATCACAAGAAATAGCCGCCTAAAGCAACCCAAACCTTGTGGAAAAATGTACTGTGGTCTGATGAGACCAAGGTGGATCAAGTCTCATTACCCAAAGAACACCATACCCACAGAGAAGCAAGGTGGTGGCAGCATCAAGAAGCCTTTATTTGTCACATGTACACTCAAGCACAGACTTAAGCACACAGTGAAATTTAACCTCTGCATTTAACCCATCTGAAGCACACACAAGTGAGCAATGAGCGCACACACACACACACACACACCCAGAGCAGTGGGCAGCTATGCTACAGCACCTGGGGAGCAGTTATGGGTTAGGTGCCTTGCTTAAGGGCACTTCAGCCCAACCTCAGGCCATGGCTGCCCCACGTTAACCTAACCACATGTCTTTGAACTGTGGGGGAAACTGGAGCACCCAGAGAAACACACTCGGACACAGGGAGAACATGCAACTCCACACAGAAAAGCCCCTGTCGGCCGCTGGGCTCGAACCCAGAACCTTCTTGCTGTGAAGTGACAGTGCTAACCGCTGCACCACTGTGGAGGCTATGGGGCTGCGTCTCTTCAGCTGAGGATATCATGGATAGCTGAAGATGAAAAAAATTTAACTACTCAAAGCACAAATCAAAATCAACAATGTAATGGTTTTAATATTTTAGAATTGCCCAGTCTCTAAATCCTATCAAAAACCTGTGGATTGACTTGAAGCAAAAAAATGAAACCAATATAAATCATGTCAGATCATTTTTCACCTTTAATGTGATATAGCAACCAATAAGATTCAAATGAAAAACAAACAGAAGCACTTTATGGAAAAAAAGAAAATGAAAAAACTTAAAACAATAAACTGATTTCATAATTTTACACACCCCTTAACTAATACTATACCTTTTGCCTGTAATACAGCAGTCAGTGTTTTTAGGTAATACTCGACCAACTTGAACACATCTTGATTTTTTTTTTTTAATCAATATGTGTTCAATTTGGTAAATTCTTACCTTGTCTATTTGCAGGACAGCAGCACCCTAGGTTACCACAGTTTTCGACCAATAGCTGCGAATAGCAGTCAAACTGGAAACTTGTGTTCAAATCCCATGTGAAGCTGGCCTCTGGTGGTTGGAAAAGGGATTACCGAGCAAGATTTTACGCAAATTATTAATGTGAATATCAGATGATGGTGTCAATACCTCTTCTGTCAGAGATATTGCTTTGGCTGAGAAAGTACAGTATTTGACTAATTTGCTTAAGCCTCACTCACAACCTGCCGTACGTGCTGCTACAGGCAGTCTATGGTAAAAAATTTGGCAAAACCATGCTTGAGACTTGCGCGACACTTGGATGTGTTCAGCGCTGTAGGTCGCAGACTGCCTGTGGAGACTTTTGGTCCTGCACATGCAAATTCTATGGGTCTTGTGACAAATCAAACATGCATACATTACGTACGGGACTCGTACTCCTTTTGTATGCCTGAACCAAGTCAGCAGCACGGCTAGTAGGGGCTTTTTGCAATGACAGTAAGATGCACGAGTGACGCACGGTCATTGTATGAGTGACATGCCTCAGAAGTACTACACAAGTATTCCACACTTGCTATTTGTGCGGCCCATAAGACAGAAGTACATCTCACTTTCTACCCCTGTGTGGTGTGCACGCAGCGCATGCGACCTGCACGTGACACGAGGTGCACATGACCTGCACGCGACACAAGGGGCAAGACTCTGGGTATATATATTGGGGAGGAACCAAGGAACCGATCATGTAGCATGTAGCATTGTAGAAAGGAAGAAGACCACCTCATTTGCTGTTTTTGAGTACATGTTAATTTACCATGCAAACGTCAAACAATAAAACATGAATATAAGGGAATAACGCATTTTATTCCATTGTAAAAAATCCCAACTAAGTAGCCCAACAGTTTGAGCACTGAAACACACTTTGACTCCAAGATACTGTCCTGCTCCTACTCCTGGTGGGAGGGGGTGTCGGGATGTCCTTGTCCTCCTCACTGAGCATGGCACAATGGCCTGACAGTGATGATGGGATTGCAACGTCCTCACTTCTGGGCGTCGTTAGCTGAAACATACATGAAAATCAGCATATATAATATTAATTACCTAAGCATATATGTGTATTTACCTGTGAAAATACCTCTGGCGGGGTGCTGTGCCTTCTGCTGGCTTGAAGGCATACTTCTCCCTGTCCGTGCAGGGCTTGCAGGTGCTGCTACCATTATCATCAAATTTTTCCTCCTCCTCCCCCTCTGCTGTTTCAGGCTGGGTTCAAATTAGCATAGAAGGAGAGCTTCCTGAAGTATAGAAAAGCTCTTAGTGCTGCGAGATCAACATATCTTTCCTCCCTAATAGAAGATAAGATAACAAAAATAATCCTAGATTCCTATTTAATACTGTAGCAAAATTAACCAGGAATAAGTCCACTATAGACACATGCACACCTGCAGTATGTAGTAGCAATGACTTCATTAATTTTTTTTAATGACAAAATTGAAAATATCCGACAAAAAATTCAAACTACTAATTTAAGGTCAGACAATATAAGTGACCCTGTAGTTAACAATATAACTGTATCAGATCAGCAATTAGAATGTTTTACTCCCCTTAGAGAAATTGAATTACTTTCATTAATCTCTGCATCAAAAGCCTCAACTTGTGTACTAGATCCCTTACCTGCACGTCTATTCAAACAGATAATACCTGAAATAATTGAACCACTTCTAAAAATAATAATTTCTTCTCTTTGGATCCGCTATGTACCCAAATTATTTAAACTAGCAGTTATCAAACCCCTGATTAAAAAAACTGACCTTGATCCCTGTCAGCTGTCCAATTATCGGCCAATATCAAACCTCCCCCTTTATCTCCAAGATCCTTGAAAAAGCTGTGGCACAGCAGTTATGCTTATATTTACATCGGAATAACATCCATGAAATGTATCAGTCAGGATTTAGACCTCATCATAGCACAGAAACAGCACTGGTTAAAGTAGTAAATGACCTACTGTTGGTGTCTGATCAGGGCTGTGTCTCGCTGCTTGCGTTGCTTGACCTTAGTGCAGCATTTGATAGCATTGATCATTCCATTTTTCTGGATAGACTAGAAAATGTTGTGGGAGTTAAGGGAATGGCCTTCTCCTGGCTCAGGTCTTATTTAACTGATTGCTATCAGTATGTTGATGTAAATAGTGATTTTTCTAGGCATACTGAGGTAAAGTTTGGTGTTCCACAAGGTTCTGTCTTGGGTCCACCACTTTTTTCTTTATATATGTTACCTCTGGGTGATATTATTCGTAAACATTGTATTAGTTTCCACTGTTATACTGATGACACACAGTTGTATGTTTCTGCAAAACCAGATGAGAGACATCAGCTTAATAGAATTGAGGAATATGTAAAGGACATTAGACACTGGATGCTTATTAACTTCCTCCTGCTTAACTCTGACAAGACTGAAGTACTTGTACTAAGACCACATGCTAGAAGTAAGTTTTCTGATTACACAGTAACTCTGGATGGCCTTTCTGTTTCTTCACGTGCAGCAGTAAAAGACCTCGGAGTGATTATTGACCCCAGTTTTTCATTCGAAACTCACATTGATAACATCACCCAGATAGCTTTCTTTCATCTCAGAAATATTGCAAAGATAAGAAATTTAATGTCATTGCATGATGCAGAAAAACTAGTCCATGCTTTCGTTACCTCCAGGTTGGATTATTGTAATGCCTTACTGTCTGGATGTTCCAATAAGTGCATAAACAAGCTCCAGTTAGTTCAAAATGCAGCAGCAAGAGTCCTTACTAGAACAAGAAAATATGACCACATCACCCCTGTCTTATCCACACTGCATTGGCTCCCAATCAAATTTTGTATTGATTATAAAATACTACTATTGACCTTTAAAGCACTGAATGGTCTCGCACCACAGTACCTGAGCAAACTTCTGGTCCCTTATGACCCGCCTTGCCTACTTAGATCAAAAGGTGCAGGCTATCTGTTGGTACCTCATATAATGAAAGCTACATCAGGGGGCATAGCCTTTTCTTACAAAGCCCACAGTTATGGAACAGCTTTCCAAGTAGTGTTTGGGAATCAGACACAGTCTCAGTGTTTAAGTCTAGGCTGAAAACATATCTGTTTAGTCAAGCCTTTTGTTAATGGTGTTTATGAGGTAAAGGTGTAGATCTGGAGGATCCTCAGACATAGAGTGTTTTGGCAAACTGCAATGTATGGATGCTGTCAGTCCCCCACTCGCTTGCTTGCTCGAGTTTGTTGACGGTGTAGTGGCTGGCTGCTTTATGTCCCGGGGCTCCCTCATGCCTATGCTACCTTCTGGCTCTCCCTTTGTCATAGTTAGTTTTGCCGGAGTCCCTGCTTGTACTCAGCGCAAAATGTATACTGTGCCTACTTATTCAGGTGACATTGGGCATACCTAACAACCTGTGTTTTCTCTCCCCCCCCAAAAAAAAAAAAATCTGTCCCTCTGAGTTACATGTCAATCCTGAGATCAAGATTGACATGTAACTCTTCTGCTCCTCAGACCTGCCTGATCCATCCTGATGCCCTATGTTTGGTTGGAGTCTCATCACATTGCTCCTGTGGAGGACGGCCCCATATGAACAGTTGAAAGTCACACTTGGAAGACGCTCTGGACACTTACAGTAATGCTTTTATGGCTGAGGACTACAGTTGACTTGCTAATTTTAGGACTGCAGTTGTCATGAACAGTTTTGCACTCAAGTTTCCACCAATGAAGAGTTATAACATCAACAAAACTGACTTCATGTTAAAACTGTTAATGCTATAGTCATGTTGTATGTTGTTGCCCAAATGAGGATGGGTTCCCTTTTTGAGTCTGGTTCCTCTCAAGGTTTCCTCCTCATGTCGTCTGAGGGAGTTTTTCCTTGCCACAGGCTTGCTCAATGGGGATAGATTAGACATAAAATTAGCTCATGTCATAAGTCGTTCAAATTCTGTAAAGCTGCTTTGGGACAATGTCTATTGTTAAAGGCGCTATATAAACAAACTTGACTTGACTTGGGTTACTTCACTTTTGCTTGCTTCTTCTTGGGTCCCATTTTCTAAACTTTAATCTGAAATTTTAAAAATTTTTCCCACAAAATATCCAATGTTCTTCAGTTGAAAGACAGATGCAGAATGCTGCAGACACACTGGTTTTATACCCACTCCTAGCTTGCGTCACACACAAGTTATGAGTGATTGTAATGTGCTAATCACATGCGTTACACATGCTTCACAAGTGCAGCCCGAACTCGTAGCGCAGGAAACTGGTAAAATGCAAGTCACGTGCACTCCACACTCACTGAACACACACTGATCACATACCTCAGATATACACTTTCCATGGGCTAATGGCACAATTTTTCCCATGTCTTGACGAAGTCAGGTGTGCAACCTGTACTTGACAAGTACTTTGCCCTTACTCCTCCCCCAAACTTTCCCCCGCGTTCACTGCGACCCTGCGGCACGGCTGTGAGCTACCAAACCGTGTGACCCATGCGTGTCCAAAACACTTACGGCGAGTTGTGAGTGAAGCTTTTTGTAGTTATGTGTTTTACAGCGATAAGACATTAAACCACTCATCTGCACTAATTTGATGCTGACCTAGCACTCATTGGATTTACACATCTAGGGTGAGAAAAGTGTCAAAATCTTACTCAGTAAAAAGTGTAAGTATCCAGCCAAAAATGTACTCAAGTGAAAGTAAACAATTGCAACTTTTTAATGTGTTCAAGTATTAAAAAGCAAAAAACCTTTACTTTAGCTGTTAAAAGTAAAATATCATGTAAATGACTAATATTGAAGGCAAAGTGAATATCGGTGAATAATAACTGAGACGAAATCAAGGCTACTCTAAATTGACCATAGGTGTGAATGGTTGTTTCCCAAGCCTGGAAATGGGAGGGTTGAGGCAGGAAGGACAGCCGGCATAAAACTATGCTCCAATTAATATGATGTGGATCGATCATGGCAGTAACCCCACACACATAAGTGGGACAAGCTGGAAGGAGTGAGTGCTTATGCTCATTGTGTTAATTCAGGTTTTATTTGTTCATTAATTTATTGCAAATAAAGCACTTATTTCTAATTAATGGCCACCCCTACACCTTCCCTGTGTAAACAGTGGTGCATGGCAGTATTTTCATGACTGGTGGAGGGCAGCTGTTGCACTTATCTCTGGTGCAGTAGTAACTCCTGCAATTGTCTCTGATGGAGCAGTAACTCAAACAATGGGTCTCATTTATTAAACAAGATATGATATGATGAGTGTTGAAATAAGAAATTTTGTATGCACAACAATCTCATAAATTCAGAAAAAATGTTCATATCCTACTTTTGCTCCTGTGTGTGTGGAAATTTACATGCAAGAAGGCTCATCTCATCTCATCTCATCTCATCTCATCTCATCTCATTATCTCTAGCCGCTTTATCCTGTTCTACAGGGTCACAGGCAAGCTGGAGCCCATCCCGGCTGACCACGGGCGAAAGGCGGGGCACACCCTGGACAAGTCGCCAGGTCATCACAGGGCTGACACATAGACACAGACAACCATTCACACTCACTCACACCTACGGTCAATTTAGAGTCACCAGTTAACCTAACCTGCATGTCTTTGGACTGTGGGGGAAACTGGAGCACCCGGAGGAAACCCACGTGGACACGGGGAGAACATGCAAACTCCGCACAGAAAGGTCCTCGTCGGCCACGGGGCTCGAACCCAGAACCTTCTTGCTGTGAGGCGACAGAGCTAACCACTACACCACCGTGCCACCCTGCAAGAAGACTAATTAATGTAAACCTAAATAAAATACATTCAGTCATATAACTTGCATGGATTACTGCAGTTTTATATCTGGAATACACTGTCGAGTTTAAATTGCTTATTCTTATTATGCATTTAGTAGATGCCCTTATCCAGACCCAGTTATAGAAGAGCTTTGGAGTCTATCAAAAACAAATCCTCATGCTAGTTCTCTAGGTCACGGACTAAGACTAGAATTGAACAATTTGTGAAAATCAGTCATTTTATATTATTGGCATTAATTAAATAATATAAAAGATAAAGAAAACAAACCAACACATCCCATAAATTAAGACAAATAATCATTAAATAATGACAAAAGCAATAGCACTGTATAAATGGAGGATGTCTGTGAATAACCATAGCTGTAAACAAGATTTAGTACTCACTTTTTATTATAACCCCCAAATCAAAAAAAGTTGGGACAGTATGTTGAAATTGAAATTAAAACTGAAAACAATGATCTCTGACTTGCATTGCACTCAAAACAATACAACAGCACATTCTTTGATGTTTTACCTCATGAATTTTATTGGTTTTTCAAAAGAAACACTAATTTCAATTTTGATTCTTGCAACACATTTCAAAAAAAGTTGGGACAGTAAAGCATTTACTACTTTTTAATGTTCTTCTCACAACACTTAAAATATATTTAGGGACTGAACACAACAAGTGATGAATTGTTTCAGGTGCTATTTTGTCCCATTCTTCCTGCAAACAGATCATAAGGTGTGCAACAGTACAGGGCCATTGTTGTCATATTTTTCATTTCAAAATTCACCACACATTCTCTATTGGGGACAGAGGGGACAGACACCCTCTTCTTCCACAGCCACGCCTTTGTAATGTGTGCAGAATGTTTTGCATTGTCTAATTGAAATCTCCCTGGAAAAGATGTCATCTTGAAGGCAGCATATGTTGCTGCAAAATCTCAGTGTACTTTTCTACATCACAGAAGTGTAAGTTACCTTTGCCAATTGCTGGGTTTCAGTCACGTGACTTTTCTTAGCAGTATTACCGGAAGTGAAATAGTTGGTGGTCTAAAGGCTGCCGTGGTGCAAACAACTAGCAGTAACTTATCAGAGTATGCTCATAATCTCGAAGCCACTGCTTGCTTTAGATATATTCAGAAGATTGCTATGTCCAATGGAATAGACCCCTACAGTCTGGGAAAGAAGGATTTGTCATACAATCTCGAAAACTACCCTTCAGTTGAGTTCCCTGACATCTTGAACTATCTGGTGTTGCAGACATCCTTCTACACTGCAAAACAGATGAAAACGTGGAACAGTATGGAGGCTTACAACTTTTTTGCATGTGGCTGGGTAAAGGACCTCGGTATCAAGTCACTGCTGAATGAATCCTGTATTATTTTTGCCCTTTGTATTTTTTTTAAGCTTTTCGTTCGCGTCTTTACAACAAAGTGCTGCAACTTTAAGTGTAAACAAACGACAGTTTGCTTGATTCTCACGTGTTCGCTCTTATCTCTCAGGTAAATCATTCACAAAGATCATCAGAAACTCCTTTAAAGACCTGGATCTTAGTTAAACAAGCTGGAGAAGTGATCACAGTGCATTGTAACTGTATGGCTAGGTAAGAATTTTGTCGCGACCTTCATGCATATGGACTTTGTGAGGAGTAAACAAAGAAACAGCTGGGGACTTTGTGACTAAAAGAAGTACGTAAAATAACGACCCATAGCAAGAAAAGTACTTGGAAAACACTAATGACATAGCTGAGAGGAATATACAAACCTTTCACAACGTGATCACCGCAAATTCGAGCGTGCTTCGACTTGGCTCCCTTTGATTTCAGTGAGAGGTTCAAAAGCCACCTTTCTCGATGTCTTTTTGTGAAATCCTGTGTTCGTTCACCCTTTTTTTATTAGTTCACTGGGAACCCTGAAGAAACTTTTATCAGTTTCACAGTTTGATCGATTCGAACAACCTAAAACAATGCAAGCGTAAGTCAAGTCAAGTCAAGTTTATTTGTATAGCGCTTTTAACAATAAACATTGTCGCAAAGCAGCTTTACAGAATTTGAACGACTTAAAACATGAGCTAATTTTATCCCTAATCTATCCCCAATGAGCAAGCCTGTGGCGACGGTGGCAAGTAAAAACTCCCTCAGACGACATGAGGAAGAAACCTCGAGAGGAACCAGACTCAAAAGGGAACCCATCCTCATTTGGGCAACAACAGACAGCCTGACTATAATATTAACAGTTTTAACATGAGGACAGTTTCGTTGATGTTATAACTCTTCATTGATGGAAACTTGAGTGCAAAACTGTTCATGATAACTGCAGTCCTAAAGTTAGCAAGACAACTGTAGTCCTCAGCCATAAAAGCATTACTGTAAGAGTCCAGAGCATCCTCCAGGTATAACCCTCAACTGTCCTCATGAGGCCGTCCTTCACAGGAGCGGTGCGATAAAACTCCAACCAGACACAGGGCACCAGGATGGACCAAGCAGATCTGAGGGGCAGAAGAGGCCAGCATCTCAATCCCAGGACCAACATGTAACTCAGAGGGACAGATGGGGGGGGAGAGAGAGAGAGAGAAAGAAAACACATGTTGTTAGGTATGCCCTAAAAATGACAAGTATTAAATCTGTGTGGTAGGCTCGCAGAGACGAGAGTCTTTATATCAGGCATAACACACAACAATGACATGTTAATATGGTAAAAAATATATCATGACCTGTTCTGGCTGGATGCTTGATTGGGTGATGGGAGCACACTCCTCAGCAATGATGAGATGCAGATGGGACCCTTAGGGCTGGCCAAGACAATTCAGTTACATTTCACCGGGTCTGGGATATGCGACAGAAAGTCTGACGGCCGATTCCCTGCAGGCTACGAAAGCCAGTCGAGGTCTCCACCCTCTCCACCAAAAGATTTCCTGTTGACTCCATGTAACTCAGAGGGACAGATTTGGGGTGGGAGGGGGAGGGAAAGAAAACACAGGTTGTTAGGTATGCCCAATGTCACCTGAATAAGTAGGAGCAGTATACATATTGCACCGAGTACAAGCAGGGACTCCGGCAACTAACTATGACAGCATAACTAAAAGGAGAGAGCCAGAAGGTAACACAGGCATGAGGGAGCCCCGGGACATAAAGCAGCCAGCCACTACACCATCAACAAACTCGAGTGAGCATGCGAGTAGGGACTGACAGCATCCATACATCCCAGTTTACCAAAACACTCTATGTCTGAGGACCCTCTAGATCTACACCTTTACCTCATAAACACCATTAACAAAAGGCTTGACTAAACAGATATGTTTTCAGCTTAAACTTAGTAAGGCATTTTTCATGCGAGCAATGCACGTTCTTTGTACAAATGCTTTGTCAACTGAGCTTTGGTAGACCACCAGCTAAAGTTTTGAATAACTAATGAGGCGGATGTGATGCCACGTGAAACCCAGCAATGGCACTGACACAACCCCATACCATGACAGACCCTGACTTTTAGACTTGTTGCTGGTAACAGTCTGGAAAGGGTATTGGAGGTGAGATTGAGAAGAGAGGTAGCAATCTGTGAACAGCAATATGGGTTTATGCCAAGTAAGAGCATGTTGGATGCAATTTTTGCTTTAAGAATGTTAATGGAGAAGTACAGGGAAGGCCAGAGAAAGCTACATTGTGTGTTTGTAGACCTGGAGAAGGCATATGAGAGATGAGTTATGGTATTGTATGAGAAAGTGTGGAGTGAATGAGAAGTATATTAGAGTGGTGCAAGACATGTATGAGAACAGTGAAACAGCAGTGAGGTGTGCAGTTGGAACGACTGAATGGTTCAAGGTGAAGGTGGGACTTCATCAAGGATCTGCTTTGAGTCCTTTCTTGTTTGCCATAGTTGATGAATAGCTTGACGGATGAAGTGAGGCAAGAGTCACCATGGAACATGATGTTTGCGGATGATATTGTGATATGAGCTGAAAGTAGAAAGGAGATTGAGCTGGGTTTGGAGAGATGGAATGAAGAGGAATGAAGGTGAGCAGTAGCAAAACAGAATACATGTGCATCAATGAGAATGCGGATGAGAGTGTAGTGAAGATGCAAGGAGGATGTTAAGGTTTGCGTAAAGAAAGTTGGTGAATTCAAGTACCTGGGGTCAACTGTGCAGGAAAATGGGGGCTGCAATAATGAGGTGAGAAAGAGAGTGCAGGCAGGGTGGAGCAGTTGGAGAAGGATTTTGGGAGTCATTTGTGATAGGAAAGTCCCAGCAAAAGTGAAAGGTAAGATGTATATGACAGTAGTGAGACCAGCTGTGATGTATGGATTGGAGACAGTACCCTTAACGAAGAGACAGGAGGCAAAGTTGGAGGCGGTGGAGTTGAGGATGTTAAGGTTTGCGATGGGAATGACAAGGTTGGACAGGATAAGGAACGAGCACATCAGAGGGACAGCACATGTGGAGAGCTTGGGAATTAAGCTAAGAGAGATGAGACTGAGATGGTATGGGCACATTCTGAGATTTAAAAGCATGTTGGAAGGAGAATGTTGAGGATGGAGCTGCCAGGCACACGAAAATGAGGAAGGCCAAAGAGGAGATACATAGATGTGGTGAGAGAGGACATGAAAGTGGCAGGTGTGGTAGAGAAGGATGTGGAAGACAGGGAGCAATGGAGACAAAAGATCCACTGTGGCGACCCCTAATTGGGAGCAGCCAAAAGAAAGAAGAAGAAGAAGCTGGTAACAGTCTGGATGGTCCTTTTTTGTCTTTGTTTCGGAGCACACAGCATCCATTTCTTCCAAAAATGACCTGGAATACCGATCCATCTGATCACAATACATGTTTCCACTGCGCGATGGTCCATCTCAGATGCCTCCGAGCCCAGAGAAGTCAATGGTGCTTCTAGACACAGTTAACACAAGGCTTTCTTTTTGCACAGTAAAGCTGGAACTGGTAACAAAGGTTTGCCAAAGTAATCCTGAGCCCATGTGGTTATATCAGCTATAGATGAATGATGATTCTTGATGCAGTGCCGTCTGAGGTATCGAAGATCATGGTTGTTCAACTTAGGGTTGCTCCCTTGCCCTTTATGCACCGAAATTCCTCAAGATTTTTTTAATCATTTAATGATATTATGCACTGTAGAGGGTGAAATATCCAAATCTCTTCATACCTTTCTTTGAAGAACATTGTTTTTAAACAATTCAATAATTTTCTCACACATTTGTTGACAAACTGCTCCTCAAAGCCTTTATTAGATACTGATTTTGTACCAAATCATGATTATAATCATGTGTTGACATCACCTGTTTCAAATCACATCATTATTTAATTGTTTTCCCTCATTGCTAGCCCTAAACTGCAAAAAATTGAAAACTGAATGTGACAGCGGGGGCGTGGTCAAGCATCGGTCTGTGACCGGAGGGTGGAGTCAGGGAAGGTAAGTGGCAGAATTACTGCACCTGATGTCAGTTAACCTGTGTTTGTGTGTCTTCCCCAGTGACTACGTCCTATATAACGAGAGAGAGAGAGAGCAGAGGAAGGGAGCTCTCTCCCCAACCAGATGACTGATGTGTGTGTGCGTGTCTGTGTGACTGGGAGATAGAAAAAGCTGAAACGCTGAAAATAAAGAGCTTTTTGAAACTGAGTTCTGGCCTGCTGTACTTCTGTGCTCCACCCACCCGCTCAAAGTGCTACAGTGGTGCTGAAACCCAGGAAGGAGCACAGAGGAGAACAGCCCCATGGAGTCCTTCCCCTTCGCAGACCTGATCCACACCCTCGCCACGGCCCAACAGAGCCAGCACCAGGCGCTGGTCGCCCTCCGAAAGGAGCAAGTGCAAAGGTTCGAGGCCTTGGTGCTGGCGCAACAGGAAGATCATCAGGCATTCCAGCACCTCCTCGCGTCGGCGGGGTTCACCACCTCCACCGCCGCGGGCCCTCCCCACCTCACCCTAACGAAGATGGGCCCGCACGACTACCCCGAGGCCTTCCTAGAGCTCTTCGAGCAAGCAGCAGAGGCCTGGGGCTGGCCGGTGGAACAGCGTGCGGCGCGCCTCCTCCCCCTGCTAATGGGCAAGGCGCAGCTGGCTACGCCACAGCTCCCCGCCGACAGCCGGCTGGTCTACGCAGACCTGCGCTGGGCCGTCCTCCAGTGTGTGGGGTGCACCCCTGAACAACAATGCCAGCGCTTACATGCTCTATGCCTAGAGGAGGTCGGCCGGCCATTCGCATTTGACCAGCAACTCCGGGACGCCTGCCAGCGGTGGCTGAGGGCTGACAACCGCGACGCCAAGGGAATCGTCGATCTGGTGGTACTGGAGCAGTTCGTCGCCTGACTTCCCGAAGGTACCGTGGAGTGGGTCCAGTGCCATCACCCGGCGTCGCTGGATCAGGCCATCGAGTTGGCAGAGGATCATTTGGCAGCTATTCCAACGGCAGGATTGCAGATCTCCTCTTCTCCTCTGTCTGTCCCCCTCCCCTTCTGTGTCTCGTCCTCGCCCTGTTCCTCCACCACAGAGGCGGGGGCCGGCTCCACCCCAGCCAGCCCGCCGCACCCGCGGTGCCCTTCCATTTCCCGCTTCCGTGTCTGTCTCCCCCCCCTCAGGTGAGTGAGCCCCAGAGCACCGGTGCAGAGAAAGAGCCCGGGCCGGTTTGCTGGCGCTGCGGGGAGCCGGGGCACCTCCAGCATCAGTGCTTGGCAATGGTGGTCCGGATCCCTGATGCGCCAGGAACTGCCCTCGATCAGGCTGGAGCGTATCGCATACCGGTGAGTGTCCAAGGGGATACGTATCAGGCTTTGGTGGACTCTGGCTGTAATCAGACCTCAATCCACCAAAGCCTGGTGCAAGACAAGGCACTGGGGGGAGCACAATTGGTGAAGGTGTTGTGTGTGCACGGGGATGTTCACAACTACCCTTTAGTGTCGGTCCACATTCTATTTCGAGGGGAAAAATTTAGTGTAAAGGCGTCGGTTAATCCTCACCTTACCCACTCAATAATTTTGGGGGCTGATTGGCCGGGATTTCGGGAGTTAATGACTCATTTAGTGAAGAGTGGGTCCTGCCGTAGTTCAGCAGGGGGAGGTCCCGGTGTGGCATTGGCGGGAGCAACTGTCACAGAGCCGTCTACGTCATCTCCGTGTTAGAGTGAGGAGCAGCAGGCTCCTCTTCCCTCTCTCAGGGAATCCCTCGCGGATTTCCTGTTAGAGCAGTCGCAAGACGAGACTCTGCGGCATGCGTTTGACCAAGTGAGAGTAATCAATGGTCAAACGCTTCAGCCAAATGCCACCCCGTCCTTCCCCTATTTCTCCATTATGAAGGATAAATTATACCAAGTGACAGAGGACACTCAGACTAAGGAGCTGATCACACAACTTTTGATCCCAAAGAGCCGCCGGGAATTGATATTCCAGGTGGCTCACTTTAATCCCATGGCTGGACACTTGGGGCAGGATAAGACACTAGCCCGAATAATGGCCCAATTCTATTGGCCAGGGATTCGCGGCGATGTCCGTAGGTGGTGTACGGCATGCTGTGAATGCCAGTTAGTAAATCCAGTGGCCATTACAAAAGCGCCTTTGCGCCCTCTACCATTAATCAAGACCCCGTTTAAAAGAATTGGGATGGATCTCGTCGGGCCATTCGATCGGTCAACACGAGGGTATCGCTTTATTTTAGTTCTGGTGGACTATGCAACGCGATACCCGGAAGCAGTGCCTCTTCGCAATATCTCAGCATGTAGTATTGTGGAAGTACTATTCCACATCATCTCCCGAGTCAGAATCCCCAAAAAAGATTCTGACTGATCAAGGCACTTCGTTTATGTCATGCACACTGCGCGAACTCTATGGGTTACTGGGAATTAAGCCAATCCGCATCAGCGTTTATCACCCACAAATGGACGGTTTAATCGAACGGTTCAAACGCACCCTCAAGAATATAATTAAAAAGTTTGTACGCGAGGACGCACGCAATTGGGATAAATGGCTCGAACCCCTGTTATTCGCAGTGCGAGAGGTCCCACAAGCCTCCATGGGGTTCTCCCCGTTCGAATTATTATATGGATGTAAGCCGCGTGGCATCCTAGATGTACTGCGGGAAAATTGGGAGGAGGGACCTTCACCGAGCAAAAATGAAATTCAATATGTTATCGACCTGCGCGCAAAACTCCACACACTCACACACCTAACCCAGGAGAATTTGCAGCAGGCTCAAGAACGGCAAATCCACCTGTATGACAGGGGTACGCGCCTTAGGGAGTTTGCACTGGGAGATATACTCGTACTCTTGCCCATGTCGAGCTCCAAATTGATCGCCAAGTGGCAAAGACCCTTTGAGGTCACACAGCGAGTCAGGGACATCGACTATGAGATGAGGTGAACTGACAGGGGTGGGGCACTACAGATTTACCACCTCAATCTGCTCAAACTCTGGAACGAGGAGGCCCCCGTGGCATTGGTGTCGTTGGTTCCGGAGAAGGTGGAGCTGGGGCCGGAGGTTCAAAAGGGAGCATTGACATTGCTTACCTCTCTGGTCCCCTGTGGAGACCACCTCTCCCCAACCCAACTCATGGAGGTTGCCCAGTTGCAGACCGAATTTTCATACGTGTTCTTGCCCCTGCCCGGCCACACCTGCCTCATAGAACACCACATTGAGACGTCCCTGGGGGTGGTAGTGCGCAGCCGCCCTTACAGGCTACCCAAACACAAGAAAAAGGTGGTTTGGGAAGAACTTGAGGCCATGCTCGACATGGTCATCATCGAGGAGTCCCACAGTGACCGGAGCAGCCCGGTGGTCTTGGTTCCCAAGGCCGACGGGTCGGTCCGGTTCTGTGTGGACTATAGAAAAGTCAACGTGGTGTCTAAATTCGATGCGTACCCAATGCCTCGTATTGACCAGTTGCTGGATCGACTAGGCACAGCTTGCTTTTATTTGACACTATAGAAAAGTCAATGCAGTGTCTAAATTCGATGCGTACCCAATGCCTCGTATTGACCAGTTGCTGGATCGACTAGGCACAGCTCGCTTTTATTCGACACTGGATTTGACAAAGGGTTATTGGCAGATCCCCTTGACTCCATTATCCCGAGAAAAAACACCCCTCCAGTGGCTCCACCGCATGAAGGATGCCAACGCGCGGATCACCCATTGGTGTCTGGCACTCCAGCCCTTTAACTTCAAGGTCATCCACAGGCCAGGGGCGCAGATGGTCGTGGCGGACTTCCTCTCCCGTCGGGGGGGAGTCGGCTGCAGGCCGGACGGCTGCCTGGCCTGAGTTGGGCGGTGGGGGTATGTGGCAGCGGGGGCGTGGTCAAGCATCGGTCTGTGACCGGAGGGCAGAGTCAGGGAAGGTAAGTGGCAGAATTACTGCACCTGATGTGAGTTAACCTGTGTTTGTGTGTCTTCCCCAGTGACTGCGCCCTATATAATGAGAGAGAGAGCAGAGGAAGGGAGCTCTCTCCCCAACCAGACGACTGATGTGTGTGTGCGTGTCTGTGTGACTGGGAGATTGAAAAAGCTGAAAATAAAGAGCTTTTTGAAACTCATTTCTGGCCTGCCGTACTTCTGTGCTCCACCCACCCACTCAATGTCCTACACTGAATTTGAGGAGAAAATTACTTCATACTAGTGAAATCATCTTGCTTCATGGACAGATTTTTTACTTGAAAAGACATCTTGGAATAAGTTGGTTGCAATCTAGAACTAGGTTTAATAATCTCAGAGTTGGTGTCTTGTATTATTCTAATAGGAAATGCTAGATTGTTTCAACTATTTTCAAGATATTTTCACTTGCTATAATTTTTTGCAGTGTACATTGCCCCATCCCAACTTTTTTGGAATGTGTTGCAGGCCTGAAATGCAGGAATCGATATATAAACAAATTAAATTAAGTTGACCAACAAAACATGAAATATCTTGGGTTCATACTGTCTGCAATGAAAAACATCTCATCTCATCTCATTATCTCTAGCCGCTTTATCCTTCTACAGGGTCGCAGGCAAGCTGGAGCCTATCCCAGCTGACTATGGGCGAAAGGCGGGGTACACCCTGGACAAGTCGCCAGGTCATCACAGGGCTGACACATAGACAACCATTCACATTCACACCTATGGTCAATTTAGAGTCACCAGTTAACCTAACCTGCATGTCTTTGGACTGTGGGGGAAACCGGAGCACCCGGAGGAAACCCACACGGACACAGGGAGAACATGCAAACTCCGCACAGAAAGGCCCTCGCCGGCCCCGGGGCTCGAACCCAGGACCTTCTTGCTGTGAGGCAACAGCTCTAACCACTACACCACCGTGCCGCCCCCAATGAAAATCATGTCAAAGTAAATTTAAAAATCACTGCTTAATTTTTTATTTGTATTTTCTATACTGTCCCTTTTTTCCTGATTTGGGGTTATAATATATACTTTGGCATAGTGAGTCAAAAATATTTTACACTCCCACTTTTTCAAGCTTTATCCTGATTGTTCATTTCATGCTCACAGCTATTTCTGCACTTGAACTTTTATGGAGTTTTTTGGACATCACTACATGCAAATCGTGCATACACTTGTTAATTTAAGGATGATTGGCATCATCATGAACATACACAAGCAAGTACAAAATAAATCAGCATTTCCGAAACTTTTGTAAATCTGGCCAAAAATTTTAATTTGGTGTGGTTTACACAAGCATTTACTAAAATATTGACAAATGAGGTTCAAAGTTCCTACTATTAAACTGTGACTTACAACACATAGTTACAGTATGTATGTTAACAAGATTTATGCTTTAAATAAAACATTAGAATTAATGAAAACATGCTTTTTTGACACAGTGTGCTATGGGGATGCAAATGGATTTATCTCAGTTTTACAGGAATTTGGGGTTGCCTAACAAAAAAAGAACAAAATATCAAGTTAAGTCAGTTTATTTGTATAGTGCTTTTAACAACAGACATTATCGCAAAACAACTTTACAGAAAAATAAAGACTTTAATCATATGAACTAATGTCATCCCTAATAAATTTATGTCTCCCTAATGATCAAGCCTGAGGTGATGGTGGCAAGGAAAAACTCCCTCAGATGACACAAGAAAGAGACCTTGAGAGGAACCAGACTCAAAAGGGAACCCATCCTCATTTGGGTGGTAACAGATAGCATGATTATAAATATCACTATCAAAATATCAATGACTTGGGCTCTAGTGTGGATCAACAGAAAAGCGTTCACCCTACTGTGCTTGTGAGTTTGAAAACTAATGACGCCACAGCCATCCATGGCCAAGAGAGCAAAACTGGCTGTGCCAATCACAGCAACTTGTTGGCCAATCTTGGGCAACTGTCTACTTACCTCCTAAAAATTAACCTTTTGGACCATTTAGGTCTACCCATTCACATTTTTGATAATTTGCTTCATATGCAAAATCTACTTTTGAGAGCATCTTCTAGGATTTTTGTCCTAGCTTAATTTCTTAATTTGGTGAAGAAATATAGCCTACCAAAAATGCATACTCAGAAAATGGCAAACTTTTGGCCCCTAGGATGTGTGTGTGTGTTCATAGGCGCCGCCAAGGGGGGAAAGGTTAGAACAATTCTAGGGGCCCAGCACTGCCATGGGGCCCTTTAAGGGGCTGATAATATGCTTTTAATGATTTTAATAAGACTTTTGAAATAACAACAATGCAATATTCCATCTGGTAAAATGAGCTAATTGAACAAGTTTGTCTATTTCTTGAGTTCTTCAACATATTGTCATTTAACCCTCCCCCTTTTGCAAAATGGCACGGTCCAGTTCTGGTAGAAGCGCGATGTGTTAAATCTGTGTGCTGATCAGTGCAACGCTACTTGCTGCTGTGTCGCGGTGCAGCAGCCAGCCAGCCAGCAGTGGAGTGCGTACAGTCTATGATCGCTAAATATGAAGAGTGGCTGTCAAAAACGTAAAGAAAGGCAGCTGAAAGCTGAGAGGGACTGGAGAGGCAGGCAACTGGTCACTCAGTTTTTCCCAAAGAAAGGTAGCTATTGCTCACGTGTGTTCAAAATATTAGCGAATGGTAAATGAACAGTATGAATGTGGTTGGATTAGCCTATCAAGAGAACACTTTTACAGTTTGTACAGTGACATTTTTTCCATTTTAATAACTGAACTGACTTGTGTGATAAACAAGATGAAATATTACGTTATGCTGGTGCTAATAACCAGTTTCATAACTAATGGGGTGCCCTAAATATGCACAGATCCAGACTCAGGGGGACCTCCGCCCTACCAAACCACCGAACCCCCCTTTGGAGAAGGAGGTAAGCAGCAATACAACCCATAAATGCTTCAGGATTGCTGCTTTTGTTGAAAGTTGGGGGGCCCAAAATTCTAATCTTTCATGGGGCCCAAAATTTCTGGCAGCGCCCCTGTGTGTTTTATGTGCAGGGGGAAAGCCAGAGCCTAATGGTTAGAGAAGCACCATTGGCACCAAAAGGTTGACGGCTTGATTCCCTGGACCAGCAGGAATGGCTGACGTGCCCTTGAGCAAGGCACCTAACCCCCAACTGCTCCCTGGGCTGCTGTAGGTATGTTGTGCATCTCTCTCATATACAGTCTATACGTCTTCAAAAACTCGAGGAAAAGGCCGACCACCTAAAGATCAAAATGTAGACCTTGCAATGCCACATGAGGAACATGGAGCCAGGAGAGATGCTAACCCTTGACAAAACTAGCCACGATGAAAGCCGTCTTTTGTCAGCCATACAGTCGCTTAGGAATGACTTTTCCACACAACTAAGTGAAGTAATCTCATCTAAACAAGAGATTAAAGAAGCTATAGGGGCCTTTTCTGAAAGACTCATGACAGCTGAAACTCACATTAGCACAACTGAGGACCAGATCACTTCGCTAACGAGGATGTCTGACACCACACAGAAAAAGGTCCAAAAGCTTACCTTACAGATAGAAGAGCTTGAAAACCGACAGCGCTGCTCCAATTTAAGACTGATTGGACTACCCGAGGGGACAGAGAAAAGAGATGCGCGTGCATTCCTAATGGCATGGTTACCAAACGCCCTTGATGTATCCATAGAGTAGCCGTTCACCATTGAGCAAGCCTACTGGCTGGGTAGGCCTACCAACCTGCAAAACCAGGACCAAGGGACAGGTGAGACATTGCCACGTATCCTGTTAGTGAAATTCCTGATGTACCGAGACAGAGACCGAGTAATGACGGCAGCACACTTGAAAGAGAAAGTCCTATTCAAGAATAGTCATGTTATGTTCTTCCTAGATCTGTCCTCAGAGATTCAAAAGCAGAGGAAACTTTTCGATGGCATGAAACAAAGACTGCGATGTTTGTGTAAGGAGTATGGACTTATGTTCCCGGCGAGATTGTGAATTTGACATAAAGGCACCTGGCACTATTTCAGCTCTCCCGCTAAGGCTGAGGAATTCATTCGACAGATGGAGAGCTCCAGCCACGACAATAGTAGCCTGGATCACCTGGAAAATGGCGAGTAGCCTACAAAACAATTCTCAGTGAAAGTTAGCCTAAGTCGAGCCACTTGAGTTGACAGCTGATGCATAGCGAAATATAGCCTAAGCATCTAGGGTTAATATATGTAATGGTTAAGCTGGGCTATGGTCATTGATCTAGGCTACTGTGGACTCCGTTTATGTGGAAGTCTATAGACTTCATGGGTGTGGTCATAAACAAACATTTTTTTATCCAAACTATTTCTGTTTACAAATGTCAGATTTATGCCCGATGATGTTATTTTGTTTGAGTGATTGTTTTCTTTATTTTTAGTAGTGATTGTCAGTAGCTCACTGCTCCTTTTAGAGGATCAGACTGGAGCCTAACCAAGATCTCGGACATTGGGGGGAGGGGGAGATGTGCGTGTTCATCTGCACAGGGTTGACACTTTGCCTCATTTGGGAGAGGCGCTTGTATTTTGTGTTCTGTTGGTTAAATGTTGGTTAGTTTTGGAGGCACATTATTCATTCTATTACATGGCATGCTCAAAAAAGTTAGCTGTTTGCTAGTATCATGAGCACTGATATTAGAATAAATATGATTTCTTGGAATGTTAGGGGTCTTAGGAAAATAGTGAAGCTAAAACAAGTAATGTCCAGGCTGAAACAACTAAAAACACAGATTGCTTTTATTCAGGAAACTCATTTGCTCTCTAGCGAATATATTCCATTAAAAAGGAGATGGTCAGGTCAAATCATATCTGCTTCATATTCGTCCCATGCAAGAGGGGTAGCAATACTGGTACACTCCTCTGTTCCATTAAGACTCTATAATACCATACAAGACACAACTGGAAGATATGTCATTGTTCAGGGCTCTTTATTGGATCAAGATATTAACTTGGTATGTATATATGGGCCTAATAGTGACGATACACATTTCTATGATAACTTATTTCTGACTTTATCAACATTACATGGATGCCTCTGCCTGGCAGGAGACTTTAATTGTACACTTGATCCAACTCTCAATAAATCCTCAGGAGTAGACACCTCACACATGCAGAGCAGAAAAATAGTTCAACACTATTATGTGGGAGCTAAGTCTCTGTGATATTTGGAGACATAGGAACCCTTCTAGACGGGAATATTCTTGTCACTCTGCTATGCATAATTCATATTCCCGTATAGATTATTTTCTTGTTTCTAAACCCATGATAGATAGTGTGAATCTCATCTCATCTCATTATCTCTAGCCGCTTTATCCTGTTCTACAGGGTCGCAGGCAAGCTGGAGCCTATCCCAGCTGACTACAGGCAAAAGGCAGGGTACACCCTGGACAAGTCGCCAGGTCATCATAGGGCTGACACATAGACACAGACAACCATTCACACTCACACCTACGGTCAATTTAGAGTCACCAGTTAACCTAGCCTGCATGTCTTTGGACTGTGGGGGTGTTAGATTTAAAGCCTCGAGAAGATTTAAGGTCTCGAGAAGAAGCCGTTCCAGCTGGGGGAACCTTTACAGGGGGAAACCAGAGCACCCGGAGGAAACCCACGTGGACATGGGGAGAACATGCAAACTCCACACAGAAAGGCCCTCACCGGCCACGGGGCTTGAACCCAGACCTTCTTGCTGTGAGGCGACAGCGTTAACCACTACACCACTGTGCCACCCCAGATAGTGTGAATGATTTGGAATATAAAAGCATTGTCATATCAGATCATGCGCTGATGTTACTTAATTATACTGTTACAACAGCTCCTAAGGGGCCTTCTGTGTGGCGATTAAGCGCACAATGGCTACATGATAATGAGTTTTTGGAATTTGTTGGAGCAAATATTGATGTTTATTTTAAAATCAATACAGATCAAACATCGGCATTGTGGCAGCGGGGGCGTGGTCACGCGTTGGTCTGTGAATGGAGGGCGGAGTCAGGGAAGGTAAGTGGCAGAATCACTACACCTGACGGGAATTAACCTGTGTTTGTGTGTCTTCCCCAGTGACCGCACCCTATAAGAGAAGAGGGAGACCAGAGGAAGGGGGCTCTCTTGACCAGAACACGTGTGTTGTGTGTGACTGTGTGAGGTTAAAGCTGAAAAGCTAAAATAAAAGGGTGTTGGCGAATTCAGTTCTGGCCTGCCGTGCTTCTGTGCTCCACCCACCTTAACTATTTCTACAGGCATCTATAAGGTGGGGGGCATTCAAAGCTTATATACAAGGGCAAATGATCAGCTATACAAGTAGTATTTCAAATAAACAACACCTTAAAGAGTTAGAAAAAGATATTAAAGAACTTGAAACAGAAAGTAATATACTAGAGATGGATGAGACCAAACAGAAGCTTGCTATTCTTAGAGCACAGTATAATGAGTTATCTACAAATAAAGCAGTATTCAGTCTAATGAAACTAAAACAGACATTCTATGACCAAGGACAAAAAGCGGGGAAACTATTGGCCTGGGGGGCGGCACGGTGGTGTAGTGGTTAGCACTGCCGCCTCACAGCAAGAAGGTCCGGGTTCAAGCCCCGTGGTCGGTGAGGGCCTTTCTGTGCGGAGTTTGCATGTTCTCCCCGTGTCCGCGTGGGTTTCCTCCGGGTGCTCCGGTTTCCCCCACAGTCCAAAGACATGCAGGTTAGGTTAACTGGTGACTCTAAATTGACCGTAGGTGTGAATGTGAGTGTGAATGGTTGTCTGTGTCTATGTGTCAGCCCTGTGATGACCTGGCGACTTGTCCAGGGTGTAGGTATCATGCCGCCATCTTGTGTCAGAACTACAATTCCCAGGCAACTTCCGCGTGACCTACGTCACGCTTGGGCAGGATCATCTACGTCAGTCCGCCATGCGCACATAAAACAATGGGACAACGCTTCCATCTTTGTCTCTCGCGTCCGGATTCCGATGAGTCTAGACGCATAAAGAGATGCTCTCCAACCCGAAAACACTTCTTTCTTGCAAGATTCACCATCCAGCGCATTCTGTGCCTAACCACTGGCCAAGGTAAAAGTCCAGAATAGCGCGATCTTTAAACTCAACCTGAGTTACAACCGGTTTACTTGTATTAGAAGTGACGTCATGACTGCAGCCCAGGCAGTTAAAAGTTAAGAAGCGATTGAATCCTTTTTAACTCACAAGCGCTGTGCATCTTATTCTGATCAGAGACTTTTCCTCACGAACGCTGAGGTTCGGACCAAGAATCCTCTGCTTTCCACAGGAACCACCCAAGTGCTCCGCTGGACCCGAAAGTTTTCTACGCCTCCATCACGAGCGGCTCACGTGCTCCCACGGCGAGGCCCGAAACTACACCGGCGAATAGTTCTTCATATCTTGCTAAAGGCAGGATTAAGTAAGATTTTGGCATTTGGGCATAATTAGGATAGTCTTAGGAATTTGCTTTTATTGGAATAGTGTGAATTTAAACCCAGGTTTATCTGTTACACTGTTAGACATGCAGCGTGTTGATTTATTTTGGTTCTATGTTCTCTCAATTGTTTAATAGATAGGCTGTGCATGCTTCTCTCTCTTTTATTCATACTAACATTTTAATTTCATTATCATACATCTTGATCTCATCAAGATTTCAGTGGATTCAGTATGGTTATGAGCTAGTGGGTTAGCTACAGCTTCCCTTTGTCTTTAGCAACACGTGCTCAGTAGGCCTCATAAGGCCTAACAAACACACTTTAGCTAGGCCATAGGGCCTTTCACAAACACTAGCAACACAAGGCTAATCTAGGCCTCCACCACGTGTAGTTAGCTACACGAGGCTAAACACATGGTCAAGTCCTTCACACACACACACACACACACACACAAGCACACATTAGCAACAGAGCTAATCCTTTGTTCTATTTAGATAACATTCCTTTGTTTTAGCTAGCAACAAGCTAGGCCATACACACACACACCACACATGTAACACCTCACTGCTTGTATATATTGATTTATTATTTTTATCTTTGTTATAATAAATTCATTTATTAAACAAACTGTGTTTATTTGTGTGAACAATATATGAAGTCCCCAATCTCCTCGAAGAATTCAAAAAGGTGCATATATGTAATGTAATATGGTAAGTGATCGTAATAATTTGGAAATATACCATAATTTAGTTGTTTGGTAATTTATTATTAAGCACCAGGATTAATGGTATGATTCACTAAATGATTCATTGAACGATTCACTAAATGATTCATTGAACGATTCACTAAATGATTCATTGAACGATTCACTAAATGATTCACTGAACGATTCAATGAATGATTCACTTCAAATGAGACTGATTCTATGGTATGATTCAATTCAAATGAGTCAAAGTAAACGATTCAATGGGATTGATTCATTTTAATTATTAACCTTCAAATTTAATGAGACTGATTTAACGAGAATGATCACTTAATTTCAATTATTAACTGATTGCACCCACAAGGGTGTACCCCGCCTTTCACCCGTTGTCAGCTGGGATAGGCTCCAGCTTGCCTGCGACCCTGTAGAAGGATAAAGCGGCTAGAGATAATGAATGGATGAATGAATGAATGATTTAACGAGAATGATCACTTAATTTCAATTATTAACTGATTGCACCCACAAGGGTGTACCCCGCCTTTCACCCGTTGTCAGCTGGGATAGGCTCCAGCTTGCCTGCAACCCTGTAGAACAGGATAAAGTGGCTAGAGATAATGAGATGAGACTATTGGCTTGGCATATAAAAGCAGTGCAAAATGAAAGAGCCGTTTTAGAACTTGAGTCAGAAGAAGGAACAGCAATCACTAGGACCACAATGGAAATAAGTATTTTTACTTTTTGTGTTATCCTCCGCAATATTTATATTTATATTATATGTTCACATGTTATGTATATGTTTCTATTGCGAAATAAAAAAAAAAAACTAATTTACAAGTTATTAATAGTACTTTCCAGTTGTTCTATTCAAAGCTGTACACATCAGAAAATTCTACAGTTTCTCACTCACTTCATGATTTCCTAGATGGAATTGAAATACGTGTCCTGGGGAATAGTGCCAAGAAAGAACTCAACTCCCCAATTTCACTGTGTGAATTATCAGAGGTTATTGATAGTATGAAGGGAGGAAAAGCACCAGGGCCTGATGGTATTCTTATTGATATCTATAAAAAGTTTAAAGGTATGCTGCTTGTCCCTTTATTGAATATGTGTGAGGAATCATTAGAGAGGGGTGAGCTGCCCTTATCACTTAGGAATGCACTTATAACTTTAATTTTGAAGCCAGGAATACCCTCTACAAAGTGTGAATCATACCGCCCTATTTCCTTGATCAACAGTGATGCTAAAATAATCGCAAAAGTTCTTGCCCGAAGGCTAGAGAAACATCTACCATCAATTGTTGATCCAGATCAAAATGGTTTTATAAAGGGCAGGCAGGGTTTCTACAACATTTGTAGATTGCTGAATATTATACATGCTAAGAAGGAGACATCTGACATGGCTGTAATAGTAGAGCAGATAAGCAGATGAATCGTGCACAAGATGATAAAAGCATGAAACTTTCAGGGTTTGTTCTTGAGGGCATAACAATTAATTTAAGATCTGGAGGCACTCTCAGTTTGACCTTGGAGGTCAATTAGAGGTCATTGAGGTCATTAATAGGATATTTCTATGCATGAGAGCTGAAATGGGTGTGTTTTTGGGAGCAATTTTGCTAAAAATGTACACTAAGTATAAATATGCATGTATTAAGGCATAATCAAGTAAATAAACATAAATAGATATACACCCATAGAGGTAAATGAATGAAATAAACAAAAAACGTAATGATAATAACGTAAAATTGGGAAATGGCAGATGAACTGTAACTGATAGATACCCAGGTAAACTACATAAATGTAATTATTAAACTGGAAGGATTTCTTATCTGTTAGTGAAAACAAAACAGAATTGTTCCACTTTATTTCTGTTCAAATTGCTGCCATGGCATTAGCTCCTGGCAAAGAAGTATATGCCACAAACGAAAAAAATGTCCTCAGCTCTCCTGTTGACTGTGATGTAAGTAATTTGGTTCCATGCACTCAAGAGGAGGCAGACACAAGGCTATTCCTTCATGTGGCAGATGCTGCTAAAAAGGGACTTAAGAATGTGTTAGTTAGAATAGTGGATTCAGATGTCGTCGTCTTGGCAGTAGCTGTATTTCAGAAAGTTGACCTTGAAGAAATGAGGATAGCCTTTGGAACTGGTAGCACTTTCTGCTATATTGGCATCCACAAGGTGGTTGCTGCTCTTGGTCCTTCCACTAGCGATGCTTTGCTCGCATTTCATTCTTTCACTGGCTGTGATACAACATCAGCATTCTGTGGCCGTGGTAAAAAGACTGCTTGGGACACGTGGCTTGTGTACCCAGAAGTCACGGAGGCTTTTCACGAAATGTTGCAAATGCCACAAGAACTGAGTGACCTGTCTTTGTCACAGCTGGAATGCTTTGTTGTTCTCATTTATGACAGAACAAGTGCATGTGTAGGTGTCAATGAGGCACGGAAACATCTTTTCACATGAAAGTCAAGATCGTTGGAAAACATCCCCCCTACACAAGCTGCTTTGAGACAACACATCAAACGAGCCATGTATCAGGCTCATGTATGGAACCTTGCCTTGGTTATTAAGCCCCAGTTGCCAAGTCCTTCAGACTGGGGATGGGTTAACAGTGACGATGGATGGCAGCCACTTTGGACAACACTACCTGAGGCCTCACAGTCGTGCTATGAGCTTTTGCATTGTGGTTGCAAAAAGGGCTGTTGTGGTCACTGCAAATGCAAAAAGGCAGAATTGAAGTGTACTGCCCTTTGTGCATGTTCTGGAGACTACAATGATTAGAATACTCACATTAGGCCTGTATCACTTGTATCACTCATTTGGAAGTCATTTTACAATTACAAAGTATATACTACTTGGCAATATGCTACAAAATCATAAAAGTTGTTGAAATTGACATAACACATCATATATTTTAGAGTGACCTTCATCTTAACCTTGACTTCTAAGTGTAATATCACTATAAATGGACCCTCATGACCTAGAAAAATGGAAATCCACATGTAATTACAATTTTTGTCACACTTGTATGATAAAATGCCCCAATTTTTAATCCTGTCCATTGAAATTGCACATAACAAGGGTCGATGACCTCTAAATGACCTCCAAGGTCAAACTGAGAGTGCCTCCAGATGTTAAATTAATTGTTATGCCCTGGAGAACAAACCCTGAAAGTTTCATGCTTTTATCATGTTGTGCACAATTCTTATGTTTATAGGGCCTTAACAGCTCTACTATAATAGGACTTGATGCAGAAAAGGCCTTCGACAGGGTCGAGCACCCATACCTGTTTGAAGTGCTTAACTGCTTTGGAATAGGCACCTACTTCCTTAGATGGATAAAGGTCCTGTATCATGACTCTAGGGCTTGTAATGGAAACTTCTAATAAACACTTCAGAATTCTTAGCAGTTGTCTTTTCAGTTATTATAGTAGATCATATAAAACAGACATATAAAATAGGAGAGGAAAGAGAAGAAGAAGAAAAGAAGAGAAGACACCACTTCTGATGATGCAGAGAGTACACGCACTCTGAGTTGTGTTTTAGTGGCTGTTATCTATTATACTTTAAAGGCATTTGCTTACTGCTTGCGTCTTCATGTGATTGGCTCAAGATTTTCTATGAAACTTTGTTAAAGTGTGCACCTGGCATGCTCTGGTATGTGCAGGTGGATGCGTAGTTAGGGAGAACTCAGGCACCCTGCTTATCACCACCCAGGCCACAGAAAGGCGATTACAACATGGGAAAAACAACTTTCTTAGTACACTAGGCCACTTGAGCTCAACACACAGAAACACAGAGAATAAGAATGTTCATCCGCTAAATTTCCCTCACATTTTCCCCCTTTTTATACTATAGGATAATAATTGCTAAAGAAAGAAATGTACACAATTTCAGTGGTAAGAGTTCCCAGAGAGATTCGACTTAACATGTCATTGAGTGTACAGGGATAATGCTAAGGCTGTTTTGTAAGACATAGATGTCTTAAGTTAATGCTAGCAAGCTATATACATAGATCAGGAAACAATAGAACAGAAAAGCAACCACAAATGAGTGTGTTTTAAGCTAGGGCTAATTTCATATCAGCTGTGCTAACGTTGTCGAACGGTGGGTTATAGTCTTTGTGCGGGTATGGAGGCCAGTAAGGCAAGTCGTCTGGGTCTATTTTCACCATCTGGTAACTAATATTTGTCAAGTCAAGTCAAGTTTATTTGTATAGCACTTTTAACAATAAACATTGTCGCAAAGCAGCTTTACAGAATTTGAACGACTTAAAACATGAGCTAATTTTATCCCTAATCTATCCCCAATGAGCAAGCCTGTGGCGACGGTGGCAAGGAAAAACTCCCTCAGACGACATGAGGAAGAAACCTCGAGAGGAACCAGACTCAAAAGGGAACCCATCCTCATTTGGGCAACAACAGACAGCCTGACTATAATATTAACAGTTTTAACAGGTATAACCCTCAACTGTCCTCATGGGGCCATCCATCACAGGAGCGGTGTGATAAAACTCCGACCAGACACAGGGCACCAGGATGGATCAAGCAGGTCCGAGGGGCAGAAGAGGCCAGCATCTCAATCCCAGGATCAACATGTAACTCAGAGGGACAGATTGGGGGGGGGGGGGGGAGAGAGAGAAAGAAAACACAGGCTGTTAGGTATGCCCTAAAAATGACAAGTATTAAATCTGTGTGGTAGGCTCACAGAGACGAGAGTCTTTACATCAGGCATAACACACAACAATGGCATGTTAATATGGTAAAAAATATATCATGACCTGCTCTGGCTGGATGCTTGATTGGGTGATGGGAGCACACTCCTCAGCAATGATGAGATGCAGATGGGACCCTTAGGGCTGGCCAAGACAATTCAGTTACATTTCACCAGGTCTGGGACATGCGACAGAAAGTCTGACGGCTGATTCCCTGCAGGCTACGATAGCCAGTCGAGGTCTCCACCCTCTCCACCAAAAGATTTCCTGTTGACTCCATGTAACTCAGAGGGACAGATTTGGGGTGGGGGGGGAGGGAAAGAAAACACAGGTTGTTAGGTATGCCCAATGTCACCTGAATAAGTAGGAACAGTATACATATTGCACCGAGTACAAGCAGGGACTCCGGCAACTAACTATGACAGCATAACTAAAAGGAGAGAGCCAGAAGGTAACCCAGGCATGAGGGAGCCCCGGGACATAAAGCAGCCAGCCACTACACCGTCAACAAACTCAAGTGAGCAAGCGAGTGGGGACTGACAGCATCCATACATCCCAGTTTACCAAAACACTCTGTGTCTGAGAACCCTCCAGATCTACTCCTTTACCTCATAAACACCATTAACAAAAGGCTTGACTAAACAGATATGTTTTCAGCCTAGACTTAAATGCTGAGACTGTGTCTAATTCCCGAACATTACTTGGAAGGCTGTTCCATAACTGTTGGGCTTTGTAAAAAAAGGCTCTGCCCCCTGATGTAGCCTTCACTATATGAGGTATCAGCAGGTAGCCTGCACCTTTTGATCTAAGTAGGCATGGCGGGTCATAGAGGAGCAGAAGTTCACTCAGGTACTGTGGTGCGAGACCATTTAGTGCTTTAAAGGTCAATAGTAGTATTTTATAATCAATACGAAATTTGATTGGGAGCCAATGCAGTGTGGATAAGACAGGCATGATGTGGTCATATTTTCTAGTTCTAGTAAGGACTCTTGCTGCTGCATTTTGAACTAACTGAAGCTTATTTATGCACTTATTGGAACATCCAGACAGTAAGGCATTACAATAATCCAACCTGGAGGTAACGAAAGCATGGACTAGTTTTTCTGCGTCACACAATGACATTAAATTTCTTATCTTTGCAATATTTCTGAGATGAAAGAAAGCTATCTGGGTGATGTTATCAATGTGAGTTTCGAATGAAAGACTGGGGTCAATAATCACTCCGAGGTCTTTTACTGCTGCACGTGAAGAAAGGCCGTCCAGAGTCACTGTGTAATCAGAAAACTTACTTTTAGCTGTATGTGGTCCTAGCACAAGTACTTCAGTCTTATCAGAGTTAAACAGAAGGAAATTAATAAGCATCCAGTGTCTAATGTCCTTAACACATTCCTCAGTTCTATTAAGTTGGTGTCTCTCATCAGGTTTTGCAGAGACATACAACTGTGTGTCATCAGCATAACAGTGGAAACTAATACAATGTTTACGAATAATATCACCCAGAGGTAACATACCTGTATATAGAGAAAAAAGCAGTGGACCCAAGACAGAACCTTGTGGAACACCAAACTTTACCTCGGTACGTCTAGAAATATCACCATTTATATCAACATACTGATAACGATCAGTTAGATAAGACCCGAGCCAGGAGAGGGCCATTCCCTTAACTCCCACAACATTTTCTAGTCTATCCAGAAGAATGGAATGATCAATGGTATCAAATGCTGCACTAAGGTCAAGCAGCACAAGCAGCGAGACACAGCCCCGATCAGACGCCAACAGTAGGTCGTTTACTACTTTAACCAGAGCTGTCTCTGTGCTATGATGAGGTCTAAATCCTGACTGATACATTTCATGGATGTTATTCCTATGTAAATATGACCATAACTGCTGTGCCACAGCTTTTTCAAGGATCTTGGAGATAAAGGGGAGGTTTGATATTGGCCGATAATTGGACAGCTGACAGGGATCAAGGTCAGGTTTTTTAATCAGGGGTTTGATAACTGCTAGTTTAAAGGATTTGGGTACATAGCCAATCCTAAGACAAGAATTTATTATTTTTAGAAGTGGTTCAATTACTCCAGGTATTATCTGTTTGAATAGACGTGTAGGTAAGGGATCTAGTACGCAAGTTGAGGCTTTTGATGTAGAGATTAATGAAAGTAATTCAGTTTCTTTAAGGGGAGTAAAACATTCTAACTGATGATCTGATACAGTTATATAGTTAACTACAAGGTCACTTTCATTGTCTGACCTTAAATTAGTAGTTTGAATTTTTTGTCGGATATTCTCAATTTTGTCATGAAAAAAAATCATGAAGTCGTTGCTACTACATACTGCAGGTGTGCATGTGTCAATAGTGGACTTATTCCTGGTTAATTATGCTACAGTATTAAATAGGAATCTAGGATTATTTTTGTTATCTTCTATTAGGGAGGAGAAATACGTTGATCTCGCAGCACTAAGAGCTTTTCTATACTTCAGGAAGCTTTCCTTCCAAGCTAATTTGAACACTACCAATTTTGTTTGATGCCATTTATGTTCCAAATTTTGAGTGGTCTGTTTTAATGTGCGAGTGTCATCATTATACCAGGGTGCTAATTTTTGTCTCTGACCATTTTCCTTTTTCGAGGAGCTACATTATCTAAAGTATGGCGGCATGTTGACTCTAAGCATTCAATTGCCTGATCAAGTTCTGCAAGGGCTGACACTGACCCAATCAAAGTTGACAACTCTGGGAGATCATTTATAAAGCTCTGTGTAGTAGTTGACGTGAAAGTACGTTTAATACAGTAGCATGGTGAGGTGCATATATTATTACTCAGACATAGTTTGAATGAGATGAGATAATGATCTGAGATAACTTCAGACTGTGGAAGTATGACTATATTGTCTACCTTTAATCTGAATGTTAGTATTAGATCAAGGGTGAGACCAACGTTATGGGTCGGTCCTATGACATTCTGTTTAATCCCGACTGAATCTAAGATGGATACAAACACTGTTTTTAAAGGGTCTTCTGGGTTATCGAAGTGAATATTAAAATCTCCGACAACTAAAGCTTTGTCTAAGGAAATAACCACATCTGAGATAAAATCTGCAAATTCAGAAAGAAACTCAGAATATGGCCCCTGGGGCCTGTAAATAATAAGCAATGGAATTAACTGGGTAGACTTATTTTTCGAGGCTACATACATTATATGAGTATGAAGAACTTCAAATGTATTAAATTTATAACCAGGTTTTTGTGTTACACCTAGATAATCGTTATAAATAACCGCAACGCCTCCTCCTCTGCCAGTTAGACGAGGCTGGTATATATAACTGTATCCAGGAGGACTCGCTTTATTTAATGCTATATATTCATTTGGCTTAATCCATGTTTCAGTTAAACAAAGTACATTAAACTCTGGGGGGCACGGTGGTGTAGTGGTTAGCGCTGTCGCCTCACAGCAAGAAGGTCCTGGGTTCGAACCCTGGGGCCGGCGAGGGCCTTTCTGTGTGGAGTTTGCATGTTCTCCCCGTGTCCGCGTGGGTTTCCTCCGGGTGCTCCGGTTTCCCCCACAGTCCAAAGACATGCAGGTTAGGTTAACTGGTGACTCTAAATTGACCGTAGATGTGAGTGTGAATGGTTGTCTGTATCTATGTGTCAGGCCTGTGATGACCTGGCGACCTGTCCGGGGTGTACCCCGCCTTTCGCCCGTGGTCAGCTGGGATGGGCTCCAGCTTGCCTGCGACCCTGTAGAAGGATGGAGCGGCTAGAGATAATGAGATGACATTAAACTCCTGATCAGTAATGAGTTCATTAACCATTAGCGCTTTAGATGTAAGAGATCTAATATTTAATCAAAGGTGCTGGCAGCAGCTGTACAATCAGTATGATCTAATTTTATATTGATTAGGTTACTGGAACAAACTCTCTGAAAATTTCTACCTTTTTGTTGAGCTCGGGGAACAGACACAGTCTCGATGTAGTGGACCCTGAGTGATGACTCTGTGCAGCTAGCAGACAGTCAGTTTAGCCTGTTCGTCTGCTCCCTGGCCTTGGCTCTGGATTGTCAGAAATTAACTAGGCCTGTTCTGAGACTATGACCTATGCTGCAGGAAATGAGAGCAGCACCTTCCCGAGTGGGATGGATACCGTCCCGCCCTAACAGGCCAGCAGTGCCCTCAAAATTAGCCCAATTATCTATAAAGCCCACACTGTTTTCAGAGCACCACCTGGACAGCCAGCAGTTCAGCGACCATAACCTGCTATAAGCTACATCGCCACGCCGCATTGGGATGGGGCCAGAGCATACTACAGCATCAGACATCGCCTTCGCTAATTTAAACACCTCTATAAAGTTACTCTTAGTAACCTCAGACTGACAAAGGCGTATATCATTAGCTCCTGCATGGATAACTATCTTTGAGAACCTGTGCTTGCCTAGGACCCTAAGATTACCTGCTATGTCCGGCACCCTGGCTCCCGGTATTGAGGTTTTTCACCTGATGTCACAGGGTCACGTGATGCCCCGTTGTCCGCCATTTTGAATGGCAAGCTAGCTAATGTCAACATCATAGTACCTAGTATGTTACTGTAGCAATGTTTACGTTCAGTCATTTGGATGACTGTTAAAACCTTTCAGTCTCAAGTTTTTCCTTTATTGTATTTACTAGTTTACTGAGCCAGCCAGCCCCGGAGCACGCTAGCTAGCTAGCTAGTGCCAGCCAGCCAGCCCCGGAGCGCGCTAGCTAGCTAGCTAGCGCCAGCCAGCCAGCCAGCCAGCCAGCCCCGGAGCGCGCTAGCTAGCTAGCTAGCACCAGCCAGCCAGCCAGCCAGCCAGCCCCGGAGCACACTAGCTAGCTAGCTAGCTCGCTTGCTAGTGCCAGCCAGCCCCGGAGCGCGCTAGCTAGCTAGCGCCAGCCAGCCCCGGAGCGCGCTCAGTAAACTAGTAAATACAGTAAAGGAAAAACTTATAACGGGCCATGTCTCAACAGACTAAGAAGTTATCTCAATGACATTTAATAACATTTTGTTTATCCTGAGGACCGAAAGTAAATGAAAATGTGAACAAACCTTAGCTGTCAGTGAACAATCCTGGTGGAAGCAGGTAAACGTCGTTCTCTAAGCCTGCTAACCTCAATTTTTGCAAATACCTCTCCCTCTGCTCGCCTTGTAAATGCCCTACGTCGCTGGATAGTGAAGGTGTTTTCTGCATCTCGCTCCTTTTTCTTTTATGTTTTTCGTTTGTCGCCTTCCTCGCATTCAAACTGATTCGAGCCGTGCCGTCCAAAATGGCAGCATCACATGACTTGGTCACGTGGGTGAAATACCTCAATACATCTGACTAAAGCTGCTGGTGCCCCTAAAGGCTGAGCTAATTTCATGTGCCGTATGATAGAGTCCCCTATAACCAGAGCTCTTTCAGGTTTCTCAGAGGGTGCATCACTAAGGAGAGCAAACCTGTTCGGCACGTGATGCGGAGAGGAGTGGTGCTCCCGTGGGCGAGCCTCAGCGATAGCTTTGGCTCTACGCTTATGCCGCTGAGCCGTCACCCATTCGCCCCGCTGTAAGGGCTCTAATGCCGGAGTTGGGGGATTACTAACTCCACCTAGGGCATCCAGACTTTCCCCTGCAGAAACTACACTGTTCTCACGCTCACTAACCTGCTCTAAAGCCTGGACACGCGCTTCTAGCACTGTAATCTTCTCCGTCAGAGAGCTAACTAATCTGCACTTATCACAAATAAAGCTACTAAAGCTATCACTAATGACAGAGGAAGAATGACTAAACATCCTGCACTCAGCACACTGAACAGGCTGAAGGTGTGCCATGATGAAAAGATTCACGTACCTTAAACGAAGATCTGTTGATATTAAAGCAGATCCGATGTGGATGGCCTCCACTTGTGGTCTTTACACAGGAGGAGAGAAAAAGAAAGCTTCCGGTCTCGGCATTCTTCCGAAAAAAGAAAGAGAAAAACCGGAAAAAAAAACGGAAAAAGAAAGCGAAAGTGAAAAGTACAAAAAGGAAAGCTACAGTACAATCAGCTGACAGTATTTGTCAGCTGCCTCTGAAACACAGACACACAACATTGACAGAAAACAGGGATCAAACATAGCATCACAATCACTAAACCTAGGACCAGTATGGTGGATAGAATCAGAGTCTTCCATCCACTAAACCAACGTCAACAGCTGTCTTCAACTCCTCCATGTTCATCTGCTCGTAATTGTTCAGCAACCTTGCACATCTTGTTCAGTGCCTCAGTGATGTTACAGAGTGAACCCTTGTCCTTCTTGACGTTTGTTGGTGCTCAGAGGGCGGGCACGCCCTATCAGCCCTCATCCCACCTCACCGGGACTTGGAGAAACTCAGGACTTCTGAAACCAGTTTACTGACTAGATACTGAAATACTCTTGAGGGTGCAACAGTGTAACTGTGCTGTCATGCTCAGTTCCACGGAACTTGCTTGCCACGTGGTTTGAATCAAGGTGGGAAAGCGGACATGTGGGGCACCTTCTAAATGATAATCACTCACCTCTCCTCCTGAGTCTCGGGTTACCACTTGTCTCACCGTATGGTTGGGGTTCTGTGCTAAGATGTACTCAATTAACACTTCTTTCTCCTCGTTGCTGTCATTCAGATTTGTCTGCTGGGATTGTCCTCCCGGAGCTGTCACCCTGACCTCTTCATCCGTGATAAGGAGCCACAGCCCGTCTCCTAATGGGTTACACCTTCCAGTGTCCACTAATTCTCGGGTGCGTGCGTGATTGATGTGATACTCGCACTGTTCCATGTAGTGATGCCTTTCTTCCTCATGAGCTTTAGTCAGCGTCTGGGCCACTTAGGCCTTCCTCTTCCTCCTGCACAGCTGGTTCAGGAACCCTCCTGCAGTGGCTAGCGTGGATCCACGTCACTCTGCCTGTGACCTCCACTGCCGCTGGGGTCGTGAGCAGGACTGGAATGGGCTATTCCACCATGGCTTGTTCCACTTGGTTCATCGGAAGTCCTTCACCACTATCCAATCCCCTGGTTGTAGATCATGCAGAGGTCCCTCAGCAGGCTTGGGAAGTGCTTCTTTTACCTGTTTGTGGATAGATTTTAAAGCAGAGGACAATGTTGCACAGTAATTCAACATTGCATCATCACACAGTCTGGTGTCTGGCAGTGTTCCTTGGGCTGGCCCTATCCCCATGCTGGGTACTCGTCCAAACAGAATTTCAAATGGGCTTAACCCATGTTTAGGCCTAGTTTGCATCGTCATTTGTGTGAGTACTACAGGGAGGCCCTTTGTCCATCCTAGCCCTGTTTCTGCACAAGCTTTGCTTAGTTTATTTTTTAAGGGACCCATTTTCCCTCTCTACTGCTCCCGCACTGGCAGGATGGTAGGCACAATGTTGTTTCAGGGCTATCCCTAGGAATGCTCCTATTTTCTTTAGGGCTGCATTAAGAAAAGGTGTTCCATTGTCACTTGAGATTTTGCTAGGTATACTCCACCTAGGAATTATATCTCTCAGGAGTACTTT
This sequence comes from Neoarius graeffei, assembly GCF_027579695.1. Lineage (NCBI taxonomy): Eukaryota > Metazoa > Chordata > Actinopteri > Siluriformes > Ariidae > Neoarius > Neoarius graeffei. The sequence goes on from NC_083583.1 coordinate 70,767,792, forward strand.
GACTACTGCCTCTGAGTCTTGTTTAGCTGTGGGGAATACTTCAACCCATTTTGAAAACATGTCAACTATTACCAGGCAATACCTTTTCCCTTCACTAGGTGTCAGTTCAATGAAATTCATTTGGAGATGATCAAATGGTTTGTCTGGTATTGGGTGTGCTGCTTGAGTTAGTTTGATACCTTGACCTGCATTATGTTGTGCACATATCAAGCATGGCTTGCAAAATTTCGCAGCATAATTTGAAAACCCCTTTGTGAACCATCTCTTTGTTACTTCTGCTACCATCCCCCCTTTTGACACATGGGTGAGCCCATGGGCCAATTTTGCATAGAAAGGGAACATGTGTTTTGGTAGACAGGGACGGCCTGAGGGACAAACCTAGACCAAGTTTGCAAAGATACAGCTGGCATGTTTCCAGACTCATCTCTCGTCCTGGGTGGCAGTGCTCTGAAGGTCCGCTAACTGTAAACAGGGGGTAGAAACCTGAGGAAAAGTAAGGTTAGAGGGTGAACTGGAAGTTGAGGCTGCACACTTAGCTGCCACGTCCGCCCCGTCATTTCCTTGAGACACAAGATCAGTATTGTTAGTATGGGCAGCACACTTGCACACAGCAATGGCTCTAGGGAGTAGAATAGCATCCAACAACTCAAAGACCAGTTTATGATGTGCAATGGGAGATCCTGTGCTAGTGAGAACATTTCTGTGTTTCCAAATGGTGCCAAAATCATGCACAACGCCAAATATGTACCTGCTGTCTGTAAAAATATTGACAGATTGCCCTGTAGCCAATTTGCATGCCTCGATAAGGGCACAGAGCTCTGCGGCCTGCGCCGACAGGTTTGAGGGCAGACACGACGCCTTGAGAACCTTGTGATCTGAGACTACGGCAAAACCTACTTTGTTCTTTCCTGTCTCTGAGTCTCTGGAGGCTGAACCATCCACATAGAGGACCATGTCTGGATTTCCTAAAGGGTCGCACTTTAAGTCTGCCCTGGGGGAACAAAAATCGTTAGTGAGAGCAACACAGTCATGTGGCTCTCCATCATCCTCTGTAGGGAGAAGAGAGGCAGGATTCAGAACAGTACAATGTTTCACAATGATGTTAGGCATATCAAGTATGACAGTGTTATACTTCAACCATCTCTGTGCTGACAAATGTGACGTCTTTTTCTCCAACAGAAGCAGGGAGACAGCATGTGGGACCAAAAGGGTGAGGTTAGAGTACCCCACAATATTTCTGGAAGCAGTTACCGCCTTTTCAGCTGCAGCAACTGCACGCAGGCAAACAGGAAGTCCAGCCGCCACTGGGTCCAGTTTGCTGGAGAAGTAGGCTACAGGTCTTAATCTATCCCTGTGCTTCTGCAAAAGAACAGAGGTCATGAAACCCTTCTTTTCATCTACAGTTTGAACAAATGGTTTATTGGGGTCAGGCAATCCCAGAGTGGGTGTGGTCTGCAGAGCGCTCTTTAGGGACATCAGGTGCGTGCGGGACAGCCGCAGCATTGACTGCTTGCAGATCTTGGACAAACCTCCACTCATCAGGCTGGGATGGTTTTCTTGCCTTCTTAACTGGAAAAATAGGAGTGCGCACTGGAGAGTCCGGGCAAGGGACAATTACACCTGCCTTCAGCAATGAATTAAAGACCAGTCTTATACCTGCGATTGCTTCAGGTTTGAGTGGGTACTGGGTCTGTTTAGGCCTGAAATCTGATTTGGGGGTGATCACCACTGGTTCAGCATTCTTTATTAGGCCTACATCATGTTTACCCTTCGCCCAAATGGAATTTGGAACTCCCGCCAATTTGGGGTGCACCTCTGCTGGAGTTATGCCTGTGGAAACAGAGACAAACAGGCCACTATGGCCGGGGTCCCCAGGACCCTGGTCATCAGTAGCTAATATTATGCTGCGCTTAACATGCACACACATAGCATAACTTTGTTTGTAGACCCCAAGCTTTTGGGAAAACAACACACTGGGGTCCTCTGTTTGGGACCATTCATTGTCGTTGACTGTGCACTTCTTGACCCATTTCCCCACGTCTTTCCAATGAGCGGCTCGTGGCTTTACTAATGAGACATGGGGTATAGAATTAACAATGTCAAAGAAATCATGCTGGCAGCAGCCAACCTCAGAGTCCTCTGACACGAGGCCGCGTATAACATGTTTGAGAACACTGCGATGAACATTGATGCAGTTGTTCGGACAACGAGTAAAATGGACCTGCACAGCGCAATAATGTTTAGACCAATATGTAGTTTTGAGGGTCAATCTTTCACATGCGTGGGGGTCTGCAAGCCAAGTCTTTTCAAACTCTATATCTTGCCCTTGGTGAACATGTGCTGTGCAATGCAAATCTTCCTCTTTCATATAATCTGTGTCAACTGATGAGGTGTTCAAGTGTGAGAGCTGTACAAGGTGTTTGGGAGTTTGTGCAAGTTGATCTGAGCAGAGCTGCCAGACATACACATACAGGGGGCTTCCAAACCCATACTGCACACCGCACATTTCAGTTACTTCAATAGTTAGTCCATCTGGAGTGGACGTGAGATTTACTCCTAATTTGCACATTAAATCGCATACTAACAAATTTACTGGACATGCATACGAGATGAGGAATGAGTGGGACATAACTATTCCTCCCTTACTTTTACACGGGAGGTTGACTGAGAAAGTTTTGGTTACAGGTCGTCCTGAGATGCCCATTGTCTGAATAGAATTTGAGCTGAGCGGTGGGTCCACTGGAAGTACCCCATGTTGTATCACTGAGTGTCCTGCTCCAGAATCTACTAAAAAGGTTAACACATACCCACACACAGTGAGGGGCATACAAGGGAGTTTAGAGAAGGGAGCAGTTGTGTATTTTAACAAACTTAATGCAACTTCAGGTGTATCTATCTGGACTGGTGTATCGGGCGTTTCTGTGTAGTCTTGTTGTTGCATGCAGGTGCTGCTACTAATGTGTTTAATGTTATGTGAATGTTCCTGTCTATGTGTATGTGTATCATCAGGTGTGTGTGTTACCTCCCCTGTTCTCTGTGTGGGGCCCGTTCCCGGAGTCTGCCCATCAGTCTGCTTTGCTGTACTCCTCATGGGGCTTCTGCCTGCTACTGTGGAGACAATCTCGAGCAATGTGTCCCTTCTGATTGCAGTTGTGGCAAGTTGCACCTTTTATCCAGGACGGGTCACCCCAGGTCATCCTGCCTCGGCCCCTACTTGACCTCTTCCTCTAGGTCGAGGCTGAGCAGTCTGGAGAAGAGTGAGAGCGGTGACATGTAGGTCTTGGTCTCTTTGTGTTGATTTTGTCTTCTCCTTCTCTTTCAGCAGCCTTTCTGCATGCACAGCGTACTGCTCGATCTTGGTGAGGCTGGCGGTTTCCCGCAGGAGACAGAGCTGCTTTACTGACTTGGCCACTGCTGGATTCATACCGTTCATGAAACTGTTCTGCAGGTGCACTTCCCAGACCTTAGGAGTGCCTTCCACTCCAGCCAGGGTCACGGGTCTGGTCAGGCCACTGTGTTTCTCATGCATGGCGGTGAGATGAGCGAGAAACACTGACACCACTTCATCATCTTCTTGCTTACACATACTGATCTTAGTAATGTCTATGTTCAAGGGAAAAGCACTGTCCAGACGAGCACAGAGAGCAGTGATGGTATTTCTATACTCACTATTGCCATCCGCTGATCAGCTTCTGGCCACTCTCTGGAAATCTTGTTCCAATCTATACCCATCTTGGTCATGATTAGGTGGTGAAGTTCATGGGTGGTCAGTCGGAATTCTCTGCAAAATATCAACAGTTCATTACCAAATCTCTTTCCTCCTACCTCTCTCACATTGGGAAGAGAAGCCATGCTTTCCTTCATGTCAGCTGTCGTCCAGGGTCTGTGGACTAGAAGCATGCCATCAGCTCCAGCCACTTCCACCATTGGAAGATGAAGGACTTCAGACTTTAGGTTATGGCCTTGTGGACCCACTGGTGAGCATGTGGTCAGGTCCAGGAGGGTGGCTCTTCCATCGCCATATGCAAGACCGGATCTCGTGTGTGATGGAGAAGCAAGGGGAGGCACTGACGCTGGAGGCAGCCGGTAGGCTGGGAGAGATTCCAGAGGCTCAGTTTTTTTCTTTGTCTCGATTTCTCCCCCTTTCTGTGGGTGAAGCGCTTGTGGGAATGAGGAGGCATTGCTGAGGAGGCAGTGTGTCGGGGTGGTGGGGCAGACTCCAGGTCAGGGTCCATCTGAAATTTCAAACACTGAGAAGAGGGTGAGAGCCCTGCCTGTCGTTTCTCTCTTTTGTACTCTCTCTTAAGTGTTTCTTCTTTCCATGCAGAAAATGCCCTCCAGTCCCCTAAGAACTTAACATTATCTGCAGACTGTTCTTTTTCCTTCCGTTTCAACTTTTCTTCTAACTGTTCTATCTGCTTGGGACTAAAACTACCCTTCTCAGGGAATCCTAAGTCCTTTACCCATATGTCAAACTGTGCCAAATAATCCTCGCCATATGAGGTTTTCATAAACTGGATGTTTGGGCTGTCATAGGAACACCCAATTCTTATTATAGCACATGTAGCCTCAGGCTTACTTGCTTTTTCTTTTCTTTCCCTAACTTACCGTTTCTGTTCCCCATTGTACACTGTTATATCAATAGGTTATGACAACAATGGCTGAGTTTTTTATTAGGATCACAAGAAGAACAAGTTGGACTATGTCCAAAAATGCAACACAATAATCCTTTAGGTATGTTCTTATTAGTAAACAATTTAAGCTAAAAGTAGGTATAATTTAGCACAACAACCTCAAAGACAACTCACGCATGTGTACAAGATCTATTTCTCTGTTTCAGAATTTAGAGGAGGACAGTACTCTGTTAATTCATCAATATTTTGCGTGCACACTGGTGTGTCTTGGCGATTTCGTGATCGAACCTCTCTATCCCGTTCCTATGACGGGCCAGTTGTTCACACAGAACAAAGGGAGCAAGATTCAATTCTTTCCCAGTTACGAATTGCTGAATGTGAGTCCGTCGAGACACGCACCCGTACTTCCCTCTCTCAAGTAGGTGAGCCATTACCCAGTCGTCACTTAGGCGGATTTTCTCTTACACAACCCAATAAACTACTCGCGGTTTATTGTCTCAAAATTGTGTTTTATTCGTTTCAGCAAACCTATTGATGGTACCACAGCTTAGCAGTCCTCCTGGGCTCGGACAAACTTCTGTCCATCTCTTATATCAGTCTTCCTTGACTGGGACAATCTCTATCCATCTCTTATATCAGTCTTCATTGACTGGGACAATCTCTGTCCATCTCTTACATCAGTCTTCATTGACTGGGACAATCTCTGTTCATCTCTTATATCAGTCTTCATTGACTAGGACAAATCTCTGTCCGTCTCTTGTATCAGTCTTTAAATACCATTTCCACTAATTTCTTTACACAAGAATGCAAAGTTATCACTTACTAGTTCGGTGAGCCCTGACGGCCTGGTCTCTCATCTGAGTTCTTAGCTCCGCACCATAGCCTTGGGAGTGTTCCGTCATCCGAGGATCAGATGCATAGGGCCCACCCAGGGACCCCAAAATGTAATGGATACTTCTAATAAACACTTCAGAACGCTTAGCAGTTATCTTTTCAGTTATTTATTATAGTAGATCATATAAAACAGACATATAAAATAGGAAAGGAAAGAGAAGAAGAAGAAAAGAAGAGAAGACATCACTTCTGATGATGCCGAGAGTACATGCACTCTGAGTTGTGTTTTAGTGGCTGTTATCTATTATACTCTAAAGGCATTCGCTTACTGCTTGCGTCTTCATGTGATTGGCTCAAGATTTTCTATGAAACTTTGTTAAAGCATGCACCTGGCATGCTCTGGTATGTGCAGGCGGATGCGTAGTTAGGGAGAACTCAGGCACCCTGCTTATCACCACCAAGGCCACAGAAAGGCGATTAGAACATGGGAAAAACAACTTTCTCAGTACACTAGGCTACTTGAGCTCAACACACAGAAACACAGAAAATAGGAATGTTCATCCACTAAATTTCCCTCACAGGCTTCAGTTTTGACTAATTATATGGTATCAGGACAATTTTCTCTCCATAGAGGCACAAGGCAGGGGTGCCCCCTGTCCCCTCTCCTATTTGTATTGGCCATTGAGCCCTTAGCTATTGCAATCAGAAATAATTGTGAGATAGCTGGCATCAAAATAACTAATATTGAGAATAAGATAGGATTATACGCTGATGATGTTGTTCTCTTTCTGACTGACCTTAAAATATCTATACCTACCTTATTAAAAGTAATAAGAATATTTGGCAACTTTTCAGGATCTAAAGTTAATGCAGCTAAATCTACTATCATGTTTCTGAAAAAGTCTGAAAGATTATCTCCACCACTATGTACACCTTTTAGGAATGTTTTGGAAAGCTTTACATATCTTGGTGTTAAAATTATAACTACAATAGATGCTATGGTACCTATTAATAGATGGAAATCTTTGCCAGTGTCCATGATTGGGTGACTTAACATTCTGAAAATGAATATTCTTCCTCGGTTCCTTTACCTCTTCCAAACAATTCCACTTTCCCCTCCTACTGATTTTTTCACCAGAATGAAACAGATTTTTTGTCATTTTATTTGGAACAGTAGACGCTCCAGACTGCACTTGACCTTGTTGTACTTACCGTATGACAAGGGAGGGTTAGGCCTACCTTTCCTCCAGGGATACTATTGGGCAGCCCAACTAAGAGCAGCCTCATATTGTTTTGAGCCTAAAACAGCATTGCATTGGGTGATGATGGAGGAGATCACAACCTCTAAAATCCCCTTAAGTTTATATCTCTACTCAGCAAACCTTCCCACATTGAAAAAACTCACTTTAAACCCCTTTGTTAGAAATACTCTGATAATATGGCATGAGGTGTTAAATTACCTAAAAGAAAATGCTCCTTTATCCCAATTCACCCCTATTTGGGGGAATATGAATTTTACGCCAGGCACTAATGATCCTGATAGATGTGTCACGTTCATTATGTCTTCTAATTAAATCAAGTCATTAGTTTTCTTTTGTTACAGACATGTAAAAGTTTTTTCCTTTACCTGCCATGTTTTGATGGTGTAACTTCCGTCTTCATCAGAGGGTCACCCAGATGTTAGTGTGTGACGTGCTTTTGTAATCAGCTGATGTTACGGAGGTGTGCCCTCCCTGTCAACATTGACAGGTCGGTCACACCTCCCGCTGTCAGTGTTGCCCTCTCAGGACGGCGCTCCAGGTGCGGGAGAGCATGTATGCCCCCTCATCCCTGTTTATTGTTCTTGGGCTACGCTTTCTGATTTCTATTGACTCCTTAATCCAACAGTGGTATCTGTTGTTCTCTTGTTGTATGATTTGAGCATTGTCCCAGTCCATTATATGATTTTCCCTTCTGCAGTGGTCTGTTATTGCTGATTTGAGGTTCTCTTGATTTGAGGTTCTTCGAATCATACAACAAGAGAACAACAGATACCACCTTTGGATTAAGGAGTCAATAGAAATCAGAAAGCATAGCCCAAGAACACTAAACAGGGATGAGGGGGCATACATGCTCTCCCACACCTGGAGCGCCGTCCTGAGGGGGCAACACTGACAGCAGGAGGTGTGACCGACCTGTCAATGTTGACAGGGAGGGCACACCTCCGTAACATCAGCTGATTACAAAAGCACGTCACACACCAACATCCGGGTGACCCTCTGATGAAGACGGAAGTTACATCGTAGAAACATGTCAGGTAAAGGAAAAAACTTTTACATGTCTGTAACAAAAGAAAACTAATGACTTGAACTAATGATCTTGGTTTTAAGTTATGGGTGGATAGAGGTATCAGCAAAGTATCAGATCTTTTATGACAAGGCTATTCTTTTAAGTTTCAATGAGATAAAGCAAAAGTTTAATATTTTGAGTCATCAAAACACTTTTTCAAATTCCTCCAGATAAGAAACTATATAACAAAGACTCAAAATTCCCTAGATCTCCCCACTCAGAACTCTTTGGAATTGACAGCTGTGAACCATTATGGTGCAGCAGGACTCATCTTCTGATTTTACCAGATCATTATCGCTGGAAGTAAAGAATCCTCAGAGGATAAAAGACGTGCATGGTGTTCAGATCTTAAGGAGGAAATTACTGTAGAAGAATGGAAGGATGTATGTTTACAGTGTCATGTTCAAGCAATAAATATATGGTTCAAATTATTACAGTACAAATGGCTGATGAGAATGTACATTACCCCTGAGGTACTACATCGTATCTACCCTCACACGCCTGATACATGTGTCAAATGTGGTACACATAAAGGCAGCTTATATCATTGTATTTGGGAATGTTCCACCATTCAAGAGTTTTGGAAGGAGATTATGATAATCTTATCGAAGGTAACAAATGAACCTCTTCCTTTGTGTCCTAAACTCTGTATATTTGGACTTTTTCCAGAAAACTGTACACTTAGGAAGTTTAAGAAAATGATGGTCAATGAGTGTCTCCTTGAAGCCAAACATAAAATTGCACTGTCATGGAAGTCAGTTCATAGACCAAGTAAGCAAAGTTGAGTTGAGGGGCTATTGCAATGTATTGCTATGGAAAAACTGACTTACATAGTGTAGCTTTCCCTAGGTGTGGGTAGAGCACAGAGGACGGCAGGACAGAGATCAGGTTCAACAAACAGTTTTATTGTTCCACTTTTCAGGGGACACAATAGGGTTTACGCAGACACACACACACATCAGGTGTCTGGTTCGGGAGAGATCTCCTCTGCTCTCGCTCTCCCTCCCTAAATAGGGCGCGGTCCCTGGGAAGACACACAAACACAGGTTAATTGCTCTCAGGTGAAGTGAATCTGCCACTTACCTTCCCTGACTCCGCCCTCCTGTCACAGACCGGTGCTCGACCACGCCCCCGCTGCCACATACCCCCACCGCCCGACTCAGGCCGGGCAGCCGTCCGGCCCGCAGCCGACTCCCCCCCCCCCCTTGACGGGAGAGGAAGTCCGCCACGACCATCTGCGCCCCCGGCCTGTGGACCACCTTGAAATTAAAGGGTTGGAGCGCCAGATACCAACGGGTGATCCGCGCGTTGGCATCTTTCATGCGGTGGAGCCACTGGAGGGGCGCGTGGTCCGAACAGAGGGTGAAAGAGCGCCCCAGCAGGTAGTACCGGAGGGCGAGGACCGCCCATTTGATCGCCAGGCACTCCTTCTCAATCGTGCTGTAGCGCCCCTCACGCACTGACAGCTTCCGGCTGATGTATAGGACCGGGCGATCCTCCCCCTCCACCTGCTGGGACAAAACGGCCCCCAGCCCTCTGTCCGACGCATCCGTCTGTAACATAAAAGGGAGAGAGAAGTCAGGGGAGTGTAAAAGTGGCCCCCCACACAGTGCAGCCTTTACCTCAGAGAAAGCCCGCTGGCACTGCTCCGTCCACTGGACCGGATCTGGCGCCCCCTTTTTAGTGAGGTCAGTCAGCGGGCTGGTGACGTCTGAATAATTAGGTATAAACCTACGATAGTAGCCAGCCAGCCCCAGGAACTGTCTCACCCCCTTTTTGGTCTTGGGCCTCGGGCAGGCCGCAATCGCTGCTGTCTTATTAATTTGGGGACGCACCTGCCCGTTGCCCAAGTGGAAGCCCAGATACCGTACTTCCACCCGCCCAATCGCACACTTCTTTGGGTTGGCCGTGAGTCCCGCCCGTCTCAGCGACCTAAGGACGGCCCTCAGGTGTTGCAGGTGCCGCTGCCAGTCGTTACTATAAACGATAATGTCGTCCAGGTAGGCGGCCGCATAGGTGGCGTGGGGCCGGAGGACCCGGTCCATCAGCCGCTGAAACGTAGCGGGCGCCCCAAACAGCCCAAACGGAAGTGTGACGAACTGGTGTAAGCCGAACGGTGTGGAAAAGGCCGTTTTCTCCCGGGATAATGGAGTCAAGGGGATCTGCCAATATCCCTTCGTTAAATCCAGTGTCGAGTAAAAGCGAGCCGTGCCTAGTCGATCGAGCAGCTCATCAATACGAGGCATTGGGTACGCGTCGAATTTAGACACCGCGTTGACTTTTCTATAGTCCACACAGAACCGGACCGAGCCGTCGGCCTTGGGAACCAAGACCACCGGGCTGCTCCAGTCGCTGTGGGACTCCTCGACGATGCCCATTTCGAGCATGGCCTGAAGTTCTTCCCGAACCACCTTTTTTTTGTGTTCGGGTAGTCTATAAGGGCAGCTACGCACTACCACCCCCGGGGGTGTCTCTATGTGGTGTTCTATGAGGTTAGTGCGACCGGGCAGGGGCGAGAACACATCCGAAAACTCGGCCTGCAACTGGGCGACCTCCGTGAGTTGGGTCGGGGAGAGGTGGTCTCCACAGGGGACCGGAGAGGTACGTGATGCCAAATTCCCTTTTTGAACCTCCGGCCCCAGCTCCGCCTTCTCCGGAACTACCGACACCAACGCCACGGGGACCTCCTCGTTCCAGAGTTTGAGCAGATTGAGGTGGTAAATCTGTAGCGCCCCACCCCTGTCTGTTCGCCTCACCTCATAGTCGACATCCCCGACTCGCCGTGTGACCTCAAAGGGTCCTTGCCACTTGGCGATTAATTTGGAGCTCGACGTGGGCAAGAGTACGAGTACTTTATCTCCCGGTGTGAACTCTCTAAGGCGCGTACCCTTGTTGTACAGGCGGGCTTGCCGTTCCTGGGCCTGCCGCAAATTCTCCTGAGTTAGGTGGGTGAGCGTGTGGAGTTTTGCGCGCAGGTCCATAACGTACTGAATTTCATTCTTACTTTGTGAAGGTCCCTCCTCCCAATTTTCCCGCAGCACGTCTAGGATGCCGCGCGGCTTACGCCCATATAATAATTCGAATGGGGAGAACCCCGTGGAGGCTTGAGGGACCTCTCGCACTGAGAACAGCAAGGGTTCGAGCCACTTATCCCAATTACGTGCGTCCTCACTTACGAATTTTTTAATGATATTTTTGAGGGTGCGGTTGAACCGTTCTACTAAACCGTCCATTTGTGGGTGATATACACTGGTGCGGATCGGCTTAATCCCCAATAACCCATACAGTTCGCGTAGTGTTCGTGACATAAACGTAGTGCCTTGATCAGTCAGAATCTCTTTCGGGATTCCAACTCGGGAGATGACGCGGAAGAGTGCCTCTGCAATACTGCGTGCTGAGATATTGCGCAGAGGCACTGCTTCCGGGTATCGCGTTGCATAGTCCACTAGAACTAATATAAAGCGGTACCCTCGTGCTGACCGATCTAATGGCCCGACGAGATCCATCCCAATTCTTTCAAACGGGGTCTCGATTAACGGTAGAGGGCGCAATGGCGCTTTTGGAATGGCCGCTGGATTTACTAACTGGCATTCGCGGCATGCCGTACACCACCTACGGACATCGCCGCGAATCCCCGGCCAATAGAATCGGGCCATTATTCGGGCTAGTGTTTTATCCTGCCCTAAGTGTCCAGCCATGGGATTAAAGTGAGCCGCCTGGAATACCAATTCCCGGCGGCTCTTTGGAATCAAAAGCTGCGTGACTCGCTCTTTAGTTTGAGTGTCCTGCGTCACTCGGTATAACCTATCCTTCATAATCGCGAAGTAGGGGAAGGACGGGGTGGCGTTCGGCGGGAGCGTTTGACCATCGATTACTCTCACTTGGTCAAACGCATGCCGCAGAGTCTCGTCTCGCGACTGCTCTAATGGGAAATCCGCGAGGGATTCCCCAATAGAGAGAGGAGGAGCCGGTGGCTCCTCACCCTGACGCGGAGATGACGTAGACGGCTCCGCGACAGCTGCTCCCGCCAAAACGACACCGGGACCTCCCCCTGTCAACTGGCAGGACCCACTCTCTACTAGGCGCGTCATTAAACCCCGAAATCCCGGCCAATCAGTCCCCAAAATTAACGAGTGGGTAAGGCGAGGATTAACCGCCGCCTTCACTATAAATTTTTCCCCTCTGAAAATAATATGGACCGACACCAAAGGGTAGCTGTGAACATCCCCGTGCACACACAAAACCTTCACCCCTTGTGCTCCCCCCAATGCCTCGTTTTGAACCAGGCTTTGGCGAATTGAGGTCTGATTACAACCAGAATCCACCAATGCCTGATATGTAGCCCCTTGGATACTCACCGGTATGCGATACGCTCCGGCCCGATCGAGGGCGGCCTCTGGCGCGTCGGGGATCCGAACCACCGCGCCCACTTCCATTGCTGTGCACTGCTGTTGAAGGTGGTCCGGTTCCCCGCAGCGCCAGCAAACCGGCCCGGGCTTCCCCTCTGCACCGGTGCTCTGGGGCTCACTCACCTGAGGTGGGGGAGAGACAGACACAGAAGGGAGAAACGGGAGGGCACCGCGGGTGTGGCGGGCCAGCAGGGGTGGTGCCGGCCCCCGCCTCCGCGGTGGGGGAATGGGGCGAGGACGGGACACAGAAGGAGGGGAGAGAGAGAGAGAAAGAGAAGAGGAGAGAAGAGATGTCGACATCCGCTGTCCTGCCACCGAGACAGCCGCCAGATGATCCTCCGCCAGCTCGACTGCCTGATCCAGCGACGCCGGGCGGTGGCACTGGACCCACTCCGCGGATCCTGCTGGTAAGCGGGCGATGAACTGTTCCAGTACCACCTGATCGACGATTCCCTCGGCGTCGCGATCTTCGGCCCTCAGCCACCGCCAGCAGGCGTCCCGGAGCTGCTGGCCGAACGCGAACGGGCTGCCGACTTCCTCCATCCGCAGCGCGCGGAAGCGCTGGCGCTGCTGCTCCGGCGTGCGCCCCACGCGCTGAAGGACAGCCCGGCGAAGGTCGGCGTAGGCCAGCCGGCGATCGCCGGGGAGCTGTAGTGCAGCCAGCTGCGCCTCTCCCGTCAGGAGGGGGAGGAGGCGCGCCGCGCGCTGCTCCATCGGCCACCCCGAGGCTTCAGCGACCTGCTCGAATAACGTGAAGAAAGCCTCGGGGTCATCCTGCGGGCCCATCTTAGTTAAGGTGAGGGGAGACGGGCCCGCGGCCGGAGCGCTGGTGGGCCCCGCCGACGCGAGGAGACGCCGGAACGCCTTGCGATCTTCTTGCTGGGCCAGCACCAGGGCATCGAAGCGCCGCTCTTGTTCCTTTCGGAGTGTGACGAGCGCCTGGTGCTGGCTTTGCTGAGCCGTGGCGAGGGCGTGGACCAGGTCGGTGAACGGGGAGGATTCCATGGGGCTGCTGGGTTGGTGCTCCATATCCCGGGTTTCGGCACCACTGTAGCTTTCCCTAGGTGTGGGTAGAGCACAGAGGACGGCAGGACAGAGATCAGGTTCAACAAACAGTTTTATTGTTCCACTTTTCAGGGGACACAATAGGGTTTACGCAGACACACACACACATCAGGTGTCTGGTTCGGGAGAGATCTCCTCTGCTCTCGCTCTCCCTCCCTAAATAGGGCGCGGTCCCTGGGAAGACACACAAACACAGGTTAATTGCTCTCAGGTGAAGTGAATCTGCCACTTACCTTCCCTGACTCCGCCCTCCTGTCACAGACCGGTGCTCGACCACGCCCCCGCTGCCACACATAGTTAAGGGGAAATATAAGAGGTTTGTAAAGATGTGGGGATCATTTATGGAATTTCTGGAGGGAGATGATTTTACTGTAGCCTGCTGTCTCTGTGTGCATACACACTACATGCCTGTCTGCTGTCTGTTTTTTTTTTTGGAATGATTTTCCTTTTTCATGATAAGCAACTGCTAAACCAACTAAACCATGTCACTCAATATTTCTTTTCCAATTTGGAAGATTTTGTGCTTTAGCATGATAATGGATGTGCCTTTTTTATGTTCTATTTTATGTGATGTTTTTGTATGTCTTTCCTATGGTAATTGAAAAAAGTTAATAAAGATATTTGTCCAAAAAAAGCATGCACCTGTTCCTCATTAGAGCGTATTCACAGCGCATACATACTGTATAAGGATTCTCAGTAACACAGACTTTGCAAAAGCCTTGTATTTTGTATCATTTTTCTGGTTTTGACCATGTTTATGTTTTTGGACTGTGAGTATTGTATTTCCTCTGATATCCTGTCTGTGCCTTGCTTGATCACTGCCTGTTTTTTGACTCTGCCTTTGTCTACGTTTTGGATCTGTTTGCTCGTGTGCTTTCAGTAAAACTCTTCCTGCACTTACATCCATCTGCCACCCTTACATGATGGAAACTGTCAATTGTTAACAAGCTAGTGGACTAATAAAACTGTTTTAACTAGTTTTATAAGAAACTGTCATGAATATTTTCCATAAAATGTTAGTAAATAATCATGTTATTAAAAAAACAAATTAAAAATGAGTGCTGGATCAAAACCCATCTATCTTATGGAAATAAAAATACAAATTTTGTTGTCAGATAGTCAAGTGTTTGAGATATGTTGCCTTGCACTTACGGTCAGGTTCCCTGTGGTGGTACACATTTGTTGTTCATACGTAAATATGTACGTCATATGGTCAAAAGCCATCAAAAAATGCATCAGGTCGATGCATTACCATATTCTCTGAAGTATGGGACTCTGTGGAAAGTGGGTGTGAGGAGCTCTGCTATTAGGTCCTAGCTCTCCAGTAGAAACCTAAGCTTATCTACTGGGAAATATTGTCTGTGCGTTGAATAATTAATCAGTAGTTTTTATTATATATGAGTCATAGCTAACTAGTAGTTCTGCTTATTCATAGTTTTACTTTTAAGTGAACTCCTTCGAACATATTTGGGTGTTTCTCCAACTCCAGGCACTTTTAAGTCCCAGTGGTTGTTTTTCTCCAAAACTAAGAGATTTTTATTTTATTCATTTAATTTTATGAAGTTCACATCACATCATCCTAATAGTCATCTAATCATGGCTGTATATTATAATTTTACTGTTCTTCAAGTGCCTTTTATCAGTGAATTTGGCTGTTTTATTCTTGTCACAGACCCAGACTTGTAATCTTAAATATTTTAAAAACAAAAGTATTGTTTTTAAAATATTCTTTTACATGCTTCTCTTAAGAAAATATGAAATAAACACATACTATTTCAAGTTCTAATGCATGGGGTTATTTTAAGCTATTTATCAAATAAAACATTAGTGTCCCACAGTTATCGGTCATTTACACCACAACTAACTATTTGACACTACTTGGGCCACCTTAAAAATAGTTTACATGGTTACCAAGGAAACAATAGTGTCAGTGAAGAGCAAGGTTAAGGTTAAACATGAGAGACATGTGGTGATCAGAATAGGAAAAAAATCCAGGTAACTATTACCTGTAAATAGAGTATTTTTATTGTGCATCATTCCCATTCAGGCTGTAAATCTGTCAAATTATGTAAAATAAGTGAAAAAAATAGCATTTTTTAAATGTATTTTGGATACATTATGTGCTAACACCAAAAGTGGCTTAGCATGGCAAGGGACTATGTTAATATAGTGCAAAAAACTGTTAGAATGTCAGTTCCACCACAGTCATTTCCACCACAGAATGAGTTGTGGTGGAAATTACAGACTGTGGTAAAACTGACAACTATAGTTAACTATCGTATTTTATTTTATTTATTGTAATATATATATATATATATATATATATATATATATATATATATATATATATATATATATATATATATATATATATATATTATATTTTAGAATAATTTCTATTTGTACTCATGAGCAATCATGTTTTTAAAAGTTAGCATATACTATATAATATATAGCATATACTATAGTATTGTACATACTAGTACTGTATGTGTGTGTATATACAACCCCGATTCCAAAAAAGTTGGGACAAAGTACAAATTGTAAATAAAAACGGAATGCAATAATTTACAAATCTCAAATATTGTATTCACAATAGAACATAGACAACATATCAAATGTCAAAAGTGAGATATTTTGAAATGTTATGCCAAATATTGGCTCATTTGAAATTTCATGACAGCAACACATCTCAAAAAAGTTGGGACAGGGGCAATAAGAGGCTGGAAAAGTTAAAAGTACAAAAAAGGAACAGCTGGAGGACCAAATTGCAACTCATTAGGTCAATTGGCAATAGGTCATTAACATGACTGGGTATAAAAAGAGTATCTTAGAGTGGCAGCGGCTCTCAGAAGTAAAGATGGGAAGAGGATCACCAATCCCCCTAATTCTGCGCCGACAAATAGTGGAGCAATATCAGAAAGGAGTTCGACAGTGTAAAATTGCAAAGAGTTTGAACATATCATCATCTACAGTGCATAATATCATCAAAAGATTCAGAAAATCTGGAAGAATCTCTGTGTGTAAGGGTCAAGGCCAGAAAACCATACTGGGTGCCCGTGATCTTCGGGCCCTTAGACGGCACTGCATCACATACAGGCATGCTTCTGTATTAGAAATCACAAAATGGGCTCAGGAATATTTCCAGAGAACATTATCTGTGAACACAATTCACCGTGCCATCCGCCGTTGCCAGCTAAAACTCTATAGTTCAAAGACGAAGCCGTATCTAAACATGATCCAGAAGCGCAGACATCTTCTCTGGGCCAAGGCTCATTTAAAATGGACAGTGGTAAAGTGGAAAACTTCTGTTGTCAGACGAATCAAAATTTGAAGTTCTTTATGGAAATCGCGGACGCCGTGTCATTCGGACTAAAGAGGAGAAGGACGACCCAAGTTGTTATCAGTGCTCAGTTCAGAAGCCTGCATCTCTGATGGTATGGGGTTGCATTAGTGCATGTGGTATGGGCAGCTTACACATCTGGAAAGACACCATCAATGCTGAAAGGTATATCCAGGTTCTAGAGCAACATATGCTCCCATCCAGACGACGTCTCTTTCAGGGAAGACCTTGCATTTTCCAACATGACAATGCCAAACCACATACTGCATCAATTACAGCATCATGGCTGCGTTGAAGAAGGGTCCGGGTACTGAACTGGCCAGCCTGCAGTCCAGATCTTTCACCCAGAGAAAACATTTGGCGCATCATAAAACGGAAGATATGACAAAAAAGACCTAAGACAGTTGAGCAACTAGAATCCTACATTAGACAAGAATGGGTTAACATTCCTATCCCTAAACTTGAGCAACTTGTCTCCTCAGTCCCCAGACATTTACAGACTGTTGTAAAGAGAAAAGGGGATGTCTCACAGTAGTAAACATGGCCTTGTCCCAACTTTTTTAAGATGTGTTGTCATGAAATTTAAAATCACCTATTTTTCTCTTTAAATGATACATTTTCTCAGTTTAAACATTTGATATGTCATCTATGTTCTATTCTGAATAAAATGTGGAATTTTGAAACTTCCACATCATTGCATTCCATTTTTATTTACAATCTGTATTTTGTCCCAACTTTTTTGGAATCGGGGTTGTGTGTATATACTGTATATACACAGTGCTCAGCGTAAATGAGTACACCCCCTTTGAAAAGTAACATTTTAAACAATATCTCAATGAACACAAACAATTTCCAAAATGTTGACAAGACAAAGTTTAATAGAACATTTGTTTAACTTATAATAGGAAAAAGTAAGGCTAATAATATAACTTAGATTACACATTTTTCAGTTTTACTCAAATTAGGGTGGTGCAAAAATGAGTACACCCCACAACAAAAACTACTACATCTAGTACTTTGTATGGCCTCCGTGATTTTTAATGACAGGACCGAGTCTTATAGGCATGAAATGAACAAGTTGGTGACATTTTGCAACATCAATCTTTGTCCATTCTTCAACAATGACCTCTTTTAGTGACTGGATGCTGGATGGAGAGTGATGCTCAACTTGTCTCTTCAGAATTCCCCAAAGAAAATAATTTCTTTACACCACAAAGGTGAAGGCTACAAGAAGATCAGCAAAGCTTTACTTATCAGTCAGAATACTGTAGCAAAAGTGGTACAAAAATTTAAGAAGGATGGAACTGCAACCATCTCACAGAGACGTCCAGGTCATCCATGGAAGTTAACACCTCGACAGGAGCGTCTTCTGATGAGAAGGGTTGAGGAAAATCAGCATGTAAGTTCACTGCAGTTATCTAAAGAAGTAGAAAGCCAAACTGGGGTGACTATTTCCTGTGACACAATACAGCGTACACTGCAGAAGAATGGCATGCATGGATGCCGTCCATGAAAGAAGCCTCTCCTAAAGCCCAGGCACAAAAAAGCCCGCCAAGAGTTTGCCAGGGCCCATGCTGACAAAGATAAAGACTACTGGGACTCTATACTCTGGAGTGATGAGACAAAGATAAATGTTTTTGGAACTGATGGCTTCAAAACTGGATGGTGTCGCAAAGGTAAGGAATACAAAGAAAAATGCATGGTGCCTACAGTGAAACATGGTGGTGGCAGTATCCTTATGTGGGGCTGTATGAGTGCTGCTGGTGTTGGGGAGCTGCATTTCATTGATGGCATCATGAATTCACAGATGTATTACTCTATACTAAAAGAGAATGTGCGACCATCACTCCGTGCCCTTGGTCGTCATGCAATTTTCCAACATGACTAAACACACATCTAAGGCCACTGTTGGATTTCTGAAGAAGAACAGGGTGAAAGTGATTCAGTGGCCAAGTATGTCTCCTGATCTGAACCCAATCAAACACCTATGGGGAATTCTGAAGAGACAAGTTGAGCATCACTCTCCATCCAGCATCCAGTCACTAAAAGAGGTCATTGTTGAAGAATGGACAAAGATTGATGTTGCAAAATGTCGCCAACTTGTTCATTCCATGCCTAGAAGACTCGGTCCTGTCATTAAAAATCATGGAGGCCATACAAAGTACTAGATGTAGTAGTTTTTGTTGTGGGGTGTACTCATTTTTGCACCACCCTAATTTGAGTAAAACTGAAAAATGTGTAATCTAAGTTATATTATTAACCTTACTTTTTCCTATTATAAGTTAAACAGATGTTATATTAAACTTTGTCTTGTCAACATTTTGGAAATTGTTTGTGTTCATTGAGATATTGTTTAAAATGTTACTTTTCAAAGGGGGTGTACTCACAGGGTTAGTCAAAATTAAGTCTCAACCTGTTTGCCATCATGTTCAACACACAAAAACCAGCGAGCAACAGTACCATTTGATCTGTTACCCATGGCATACGTCTGTCTGCAGGAGAAAAATAATCCATTAGTGTTAACATAATTTTGACTAACCCTGTGTGTGTGTGTGTGTGTGTGTGTATACATAAGCTGGAGCCTATAACAGCTGACTATGGGCAAGAGGTGGGGTACACCCTGGACAATTTATTATATATATATATATATATATATATATATATATATATATATATATATATATATATATATATATATATATATTAGTATATAGTATGTAGCATATACAGTGTAGTATATACTACACTGACCTACATATATACCTCACTTAAATACATAAGACATGGTGAACATGGTATGTAACATAATAAACAATGATAGGCATTATAACATTTTGCCTGACAATTTCAGTAAAAACAATCAGGGACAAAACTTTCACTGTCACTTCCACCACACACTGTCATTTTAATCATGTCATTTACATCATGACACATTTTTTTTTTTTGGGGGGGGGGCTGCAAATGATATACATTAAAAGCGCTATAAAAATAAACTTGACTTGCCATTTAAACTGTTTTCCAAATTTAGGATTCATGTTTCATTAGTGCTCAAAAATATGTAAGTAACTTTAAAAATAACTATGGACCTGCAAAAAATTAATTTCTGATGAAAAACACAACTCATGGCATTTTGCAATGTTGAGTCATAATAAATTTAGTTCATGAAGTTGTATGATTCGTTATGTGGCATGATTAAGTCGTCACAGGCATGACAACTGAAACATAATCAAACATGAGTTATATTCTATTATCTCTAAATAATGGACATAAATTAAGATGTGGTGGAAATGACATTTTTTATGAAACTTGAGAAAATGGGATAAAATAACGATATTCCTCAGTTATGCAAATGTGTCCATTATCATACTTTGTTATAAATCAAATTAATGAAACTAGGAAGAATGTTGAGAGTATTTATTTCTTAAAAGTTGACAGGGCCAAAAGTGCCTGGAGATGAAGAAACACCCACTAACCTAATAATTAACTAGTAGCTCTTAGTAGTTAATAAGCGTAACATGCAAACCACTCATTTATATTCTTAGGTAACTATGTTTAGTTCTTGCATAGTTACCCGTATGTTATAGAACAGTATTAAAACCAGTGAACTTGGTGCCTATTTCATAATTCAAATGACATTTTGACAATAAATGTGTCAAGAATATAAGCTCTCTGAACACATATTCAACAGGTAGTTCAAACCAATGTTTGCATTCTGAAACAGCGCATCCTTTTCTAACTATGTATTTATTACCACAATAAATTAGTCACCTTGAATTAGTCACCTTCACAATAAATTAAAGACCTCCTGAGGGAAGCCCGAGGTAGTAGAGACTGCCTGCTTTTTGTTAGTGTGCAGTGTGTCTTAGTGGCTGGTGACTCATTACTGCTGAGAAATACCCCCCTCCAAATCCCCCCCCCCCCACGCGCGCGCGCACACACACACACACACACACACACTTCATGCCACTGAAACTTCACTTGTAGCCACTCTCTTAACACTACTAAACCACAACACAGCCTGTTGATTTATGTTGCTTTATTACTGCCAGCAAGAACTACTGCTTCACCCTAACTTCCTCATAGATAAGTCTGTATGAAAGATTACAAATAAAAGTAAAGATAAGACAAATACATCAAATACATTATAAAGTCAAGTCAGTTTATTTGTATAGCGCTTTTAACAACAATGTCACAAAGCAGCTTTACAGAAAAATAAAGAATTTAAACATAAAAAGCATACAACTTTCCACCCAACACATGTTGCATCAAATAACTGTTGTATAACTCAATCTATATATTTTACTTATGTTCTGAATTTCTGAACCCTGCAATTAATTCCAGGAGTCAAATAGATTTTATTTTTTGCACATTTATTATATATTTCAGACCAGCAATATGCACCCATTTGGTGTGGATCAATAATAAAAACATCTGGGGTAAACTGACGTGTGTTAATCCAAATAGCAGATTAAACCATCTTTTTGTAATGAAGAAAAAAAAATTCAGCATCTACAGTTCCTGTTGAAGTTCGGTAGATCATGACAGGTTCACAAGAGCTCACGATGACTTGCAACTTGCTATTTGCAACATTAGATGTCCAAAGCTGCATCACTATTAGTGCCAAGAGACAAAACAAAATTATACCAAATAACTTTTTAATTAAGGAAATTATTAATTGGTCACTGTCACATCCTAATGCGACTCTAAATGAGTACTCTTTTAAAGGTATACACATTTTGAGGGTAAGCATATAGATAAGCATATAGATAAAAAAAAAAAACTCATTTGTATGCTACAACCCCGATTCCAAAAAAGTTGGGACAAAGTACAAATTGTAAATAAAAATGGAATGCAATGATATGGAAGTTTCAAAATTCCATATTTTATTCAGAATAGAACGTAGATGACATATCAAATGTTTAAACTAAGAAAATGTATCATTTAAAGAGAAAAATTAGGTGATTTTAAATTTCATGACAACAACACATCTCAAAAAAGTTGGGACAAGGCCATGTTTACCACTGTGAGACATCCCCTTTTCTCTTTACAACAGTCTGTAAACGTCTGGGGACTGAGGAGACAAGTTGCTCAAGTTTAGGGATAGGAATGTTAACCCATTCTTGCCTAATGTAGGATTTTAGTTGCTCAACTGTCTTAGGTCTTTTTTGTCATATCTTCCGTTTTATGATGCGCCAAATGTTTTCTATGGGTGAAAGATCTGGACTGCAGGCTGGCCAGTTCAGTACCCGGACCCTTCTTCTACACAGCCATGATGCTGTAATTGATGCAGTATGTGGTTTGGCATTGTCATGTTGGAAAATGCAAGGTCTTCCCTGAAAGAGACGTCGTCTGGATGGGAGCATATGTTGCTCTAGAACCTGGATATACCTTTCAGCATTGATGGTGTCTTTCCAGATGTGTAAGTTGCCCATGCCACATGCACTAATGCAACCCCATACCATCAGAGATGCAGGCTTCTGAACTGAGCGCTGATAACAACTTGGGTCATCCTTCTCCTCTTTAGTCCGAATGACACGGCGTCCATGATTTCCATAAAGAACTTCAAATTTTGATTCGTCTGACAACAGAAGTTTTCCACTTTACCACTGTCCATTTTAAATGAGCCTTGGCCCAGAGAAGACGTCTGCGCTTCTGGATCATGTTTAGATACGGCTTCGTCTTTGAACTATAGAGTTTTAGCTGGCAACAGCGGATGGCACGGTGAATTGTGTTCACAGATAATGTTCTCTGGAAATATTCCTGAGCCCATTTTGTGATTTCTAATACAGAAGCATGCCTGTATGTGATGCAGTGCCGTCTAAGGGCCCGAAGATCATGGGCACCCAGTATGGTTTTCCGGCCTTGACCCTTACACACAGAGATTCTTCCAGATTTTCTGAATCTTTTCATGATATTATGCACTGTAGATGATGATATGTTCAAACTCTTTGCAATTTTACACTGTCGAACTCCTTTCTGATATTGCTCCACTATTTGTCGGCGCAGAATTAGGGGGATTGGTGATCCTCTTCCCATCTTTACTTCTGAGAGCCGCTGCCACTCTAAGATACTCTTTTTATACCCAGTCATGTTAATGACCTATTGCCAATTGACCTAATGAGTTGCAATTTGGTCCTCCAGCTGTTCCTTTTTTGTACCTTTAACTTTTCCAGCCTCTTATTGCCCCTGTCCCAACTTTTTTGAGATGCGTTGCTGTCATGAAATTTCAAATGAGCCAATATTTGGCATGAAATTTCAAAATATCTCTCTTTCGACATTTGATATGTTGTCTATGTTCTATTGTGAATACAATATCAGTTTTTGAGATTTGTAAATTATTGCATTCCGTTTTTATTTACAATTTGTACTTTGTCCCAACTTTTTTGGAATCGGGGTTGTATATGTGAGTAATTAGAGTGACAATGTTCTGATTATATTGTATATAGATTGGTCCAATTAATTTCTAATGAATTTCTAAATGAACTATCTATACATTACTGACATATCTAAACATTACTGAATTCATTTATAACTATTCCTTGGTTAGATTTCAAAATCAAAGTATTTAAAAGGTAGTTTAAACAAAGTGATATGGTGTTTAAAAACTTTAAACTTGACTGGCATTGTGTGTGAAAGTCAGAAATGATCACAGTTCCTCATCTGAACCTATGCCAAACCACTGTTTATCTTCTTACACAACATTATAAAAAATTTCACTCATTTAGTTCACTAACTGGTCAGAATTTTAGTGGATCCAGAGCCTGGGTTCAAGGCAAGATTACACTGAGGAAGGAATGGGATCACACACATTCATCTCATCTCATTATCTCTAGCCGCTTTATCCTTCTACAGGGTCGCAGGCAAGCTGGAGCCTATCCCAGCTGACTACGGGCGAAAGGCGGGGTACACCCTGGACAAGTCGCCAGGTCATCACAGGGCTGACACATAGACACAGACAACCATTCACACTCACATTCACACCTATGGTCAATTTAGAGTCACCAGTTAACCTAACCTGCATGTCTTTGGACTGTGGGGGAAACCAGAGCACCCGGAGGAAACCCACACGGACACGCGGAGAACATGCAAACTCCACACAGAAAGGCCCTCTCCGGCCCCGGGGCTCGAACCCAGGACCTTCTTGCTGTGAGGCGACAGCGCTAACCACTACACCACCGTGCCGCCCGGGATCACACACACTTTAAAAAAAAAAAATTTTTTAGCTTTGCCATAGCAAGATATGTATACATTATGGCTGGGAAACCACTACAGCTTGCACCAATTACAGTGGCTCTATTGTACCTAATATGTATGCCTTTCAACTGTGGGGGAAAACCAGAGGAAATCTACACAGACAACCTCCACACAGAAAGGCTCCTGTCAGCCTTGAGATTCAAACCCAGAACCTTCTTGGGACAAGGCAACAGCATTAACTACTGTACCACCATGCTGCCCAATCTCATTCACACTAATTCACACTCCATTTACCCAATTTAGACATGCTGTTTTTGGAGAGCGTGTGGAAACCAGGATACCCAAATGAAACTTGGTGGAAAGTCCAAAATGACACAACCCTGAACTCAGGATTGAACATTGAACTCTGGATCTGTGAGGCAGCAATGATTCCCAGAATGAGTCTGTGCTTCCTTTCATCAAAAAGTCAGATATTTAATTACATGCCATTCTCTCATCTGCATGAACATTTGTTGATTTTTGTGATTTTTCAGAATTAAAAAAAAATTAAAACTGAGGGCATAGTGAATGTCATTCATTTTTTTTACATGAAGAAAAATTCAACAAATAGTTTACATTGAAATGTTAGCATGCAGCATTTATCAAGCACCATTCTTTAGCTTGATAAATATATTGAGAATGAGGATGTCGGTGAGATTCTGCCTTCTTTTTTCTTTGCTGATCTTGGATTCTTTAGCCTCAGCTTGTGAGGCAGCGTAGTACTGCCATTGGCTGGTGGCTGCTGCTCAACCTCCTTGTGTATTGTTGTTCTCTGACCCACTGGATGTAACACTGGAATTTCTGGGAATGAAGCGGCCAGTGGTGGGAACACAGGAGCTAAGACCATGGGTGTGCTTGTAGAGGGAACAAAACCTGGGACATCTGGAAGGTAAGAATAAGCCCTGTTGATAGGGAAGGAATGTGTGGCAAAGTTTGCGCCATAATTCGCTGCTATGGTCTCAGATGTTTGCTGGTATCCAGGCCACTGGGAAGGTCCCTGACTCACTTTTTCCCTTTCCCAAAGCTCTCTGTCTGGGTAGGTGTTTGATGTTTGAGCAAAGTATGAATGCATCTGAAGGAAGCTCCTCTGATGCGATGAGTAAGGACAATTAGAGTTGAGCAGGCCATATCGTAGGTTCAAAGCCAGTAGCTCAGCTCGTAGAGCTGCATTTTCATCACTTAGTGCCACTAGCCGTGTCTCCAGCATAAAATCATTTGCTCTGCGCTTCTCTCGTGAACGCTTGGCTGCCTCATTGTTCTTGCGACGTTTTTCCCAGTAAGATGCATCCTTTTTCTCTTCTGGTGTAAATTCTCTTTTGCGACGCAAACCTATACCTCTATGCGATGGCTCCTCAGACTCTTTCTCAGTATCCCCCCTGGGACATGAGAATGCAGACTGCATTCTTCCTGACAATAGCAGCTTGAAGAACTTCTTTGATTCAGAAGTGCTTGCTATATGTCAATACATTTGTAAGTGGCAATTGGAGTAAACCTGTGCTCAGATGCTCAGTCAGCTTCTCAGGATTCAAACCTATAACAAAAACATGAAAACACAGTTTTTATAACATAAATACTTGTATCCTAAATGTGGACTTGATACAGTGATACAGGATATAGAATTTTATGGATGCAGAAAGTTCCACTATATATGTAGGTAAGTGCTTATTACAGATCAGCACATTTGCCAAAGCATAGGCAGGGCTTCAGATTAGGTATAACCTGTATTTTCCCGTAACGGTCCATCACGAGCAACAAGAAATGCAATAAAAAAATAAATTCCCCTTGTGGTTTGAGAAAGCGCATAATAAGTCATCTGAACATCTCTCAACATTGCAGCTCTTCTGTGAATACAGGATACAATTATTTTTTATTAGTTTTTACTGCGCGCACGCGCGCACACACACACACACACACACACACACACACACACACACACACACACACACACACACACACACACAGTGAACTTCCATTGACATAATTATTAATGCAGCTATTTAATTGTCTGACTACAGCTAAAGATAACCTAACACACAGAGCAATTCATTAATCTCACAGACATACCAAAACAAGACAAGGAGGAAATATGTAGATTTTAGAAATACATAGATAATATGAGAAATGGAAGTTGTTGCTCTGCACTGCTTTCCTTTCTTATAGCTTTAGCATATTGTCCTAATCCTAATCTTGAAACTGGGAGAAGACTATGGTTTCACTCAACAGTTGTACAATTATCTTTAATTTGTTTAATCAAACTAACATGAAGCAACAGAAACCATTTCTCCTGTTTGAGACTTGGTAAATCACTTCATAATCCCCAGGGGGTTCACCTTCAACCCTCCAAAACAGAATGAACAAATAATGATTGTGCAATATGTAAATTACACAGACAGACAGCAACAACTGAAATTCCCTTAAACAATTCAAATTCAGCATGGTGGTGTAGTGGTTAGCACTGTCGACTCACAGCAAGAAGGTCCTGGGTTCGAGCCCAGCGGCCAATGAGGGCCTTTTTGTGTGGAGTTTGCATGTTCTCCCCGTGTCTGCATGGGTTTCCTCCAGGTGCTCCGGTTTCCCCCACAGTCCAAAGACATGCAGGTTAGGTTAACTGGTGACTCTAAATTGTCTGTAGATTGTCTGTAGATGTGAATGGTTGTTTGTCAGCCCTGTGATGACCTGGCAACTTGTCCAGGGCGTACCCTGCTTCTTGCCCATAGTCAGCTGGGATAGGCTCCAGCTTGCCTGTGACCCTGTACAGGATAAGTGGCAACAGATAATGGATGTATGGATGGAATTTAAACCCTTCCTCTAACAAAAAAAAAAAATCAATCATTCTTATGAGAACAAAAAAAAAATAATAATAATTCAAAATAATCCAACTGACTTGAATTTTTTTAACCTAGGAAGAATAAAAAAAATGCTCACTGGTTCATCTAAACTGGACAGCTGAGAATTTAAAAAAGACCAGGTACCATTTTTCCAATCTCCAATTTGGATGAGCCTGTGCTCATTGTAGCCTCAAATTTCTGTTCTTGACTAAAAGGACAGGAACCTGATGTGGTCTTCTGGTCTTCATCCACATTCCAGTTCAATGTGTTGTGTGTTCTGAGATGTTTTTCTGCTCACCATGGGTGAAAAACTGATTATTTGAGTTACTGTAGTCTGGTCATTCTCCTTGAACATCTCTCATCAAGAAGGCACAGAACAACATCTTTTTTTTTTGCACCAATCTGTGTAAACTCTAGAGACTGTTGTGTGTCCCCATTGTGATGTTTGATGTAAACATTAACTGAAGCTCTTGACCTGTATCTGAATGACTTTATGCATTGTACAACTGCTGGCAAGTAATTCGTTGGTTGGATAATTATATGACTAAGCAGGTGTACAGGTTTTCCTGCTAAAGTGGCTGGTGAGTGCATCCTCTCTTCTCTTATCTACCTGTCCATTAGCCCCACAATTCTGCTAAAATAAGTACATTTATTTTATACTTACATATATTTTAAACATTACCAGGGTGCATCTTGTGATAAGTGGTTGCTTAGGGCTCCCAGACCACCAGAAGGGCCCTGTGATTTACAAAATACACTTTACATGTATTACTAACCCCATTTCCAGAAAAGTTGGGATATTTTCCAAAATGCAATAAAATATAAATCTGTGATTTGTTAATTCACATGAACCTTTATTTAACTGACAAAATAATAATAATAATAATAATAATAATAATAATAATAATAAGTTAAATTTATATAGCGCCTTTCAAGAAACCCAAGGACGCTTTACAATTATAGTCAAGGAAAAAAAGTAAATAAATAAAAAATGACAATAAATAAATAAATAAATAAATAAATAAATAAAAAGTAAAAAGTCCACCAAGTAGGGGTCAGGATGTAATTCCAGTGGTGTAGCAGCCACAGTCCCACCAAAAGGTGCACGAAAACGAGTCCCACATCTCCAGCACCGCCGCCGTGACGCCATCAGCAACATCGCTCGAACACCACGCCATGGATCCACAAAGCGAGCAGAGATGCTCCGCCATGCAAAGCGCTGGTATGTCCAAACCGCCTGCACAGCCGCCGCAACACCACCAAGCAACATCGCTCAGAACATCACGCCAAGCATTAAAGCACAGAGCGCTAGACAACCACGATGTAAAATGAGCAATGAGCTCACTGCAGTCCACAGCTGGGAGCACAGGCATTATCCACAGCGAACCAAGGCCTGGAGGGAACCGACGCCCAAAACTGGGTCCAGAGCTACACCACCACCGGCGGACAAAACACTCAAACATCAAACTACACAAACACACAGAAAAAATAAATAAATAAAATGAAAATAGAAAAAGAAACAAAAATAAAAATAAAATAAAAAAGCTCTGGTGAGAAGCGGCAGCCAGAACGCGCACAACGTACTCTCAACCGGAAACGAAAAAAAAAACTTTTATGTAAAAATACAAATAAAAGATTTTCAATAGTTTTACTGAGCAACTTAATTGTATTTTGTAAATATAAACAAAGTTGGAATTTGATGCCTGCAACACGCTAAAAAATTTGAGACAGAGGCAAAATAAGACTGAAAAGTTTGTAGGATATTCAAGTAACACCATTTTGGAAGATTCCACAATAAGCAGTTTAGTTGGGAAAATGATTGGGTATAAAAGGAGCAGCACCAAAGGCTCAGTCTTTGCAAGTATGGGTCATGGCTCACTCCTTTGTGCCAAAATTCATGAGAGAATCATGAATTCTCAATTCAAAAAGTCAATCCAAAAACAACATTTTTCAATGCAAGATTTTAAATATTGCAGAATCCACAAGACAAAATATTATGAAAAGACTCAGGGAATTTGGTGACATTTCAGTGCGTAAAGAGCAAGGTTGGAAACCACTGTTGAATGTGCGTGACCGTCGAGCCCTCACGAGGCACTGCCTGAGAAATTGTGCTAATGTGACTGTGGCAGCAGGGGTGGTGCTGGAGCTGTTCATTGCGCGCCTACCAGCCAGAGCTGCAGAGTGGGTCCAGTGCCACCACCCGGCGTCACTGGATCAGGCAATCGAGCTGGCGGAGGACCATTTGGCGGCTGTCCCAACGGCAGGACAGCAGACAACCTCTTCTCCCCTCTCCTCTCTCTCCCTCTCCTCCTGTGTCTCATCCTCGCCCCATTCCCCCACCGCGGAGGCAGGGGCCGGCTCCACCCCAGCCGGCCCGCCGCACCCGCGGTGCCCTCCCGTTTCTCCCTTCTGTGTCTGTCTCTCTCCCCCCCTCAGGTGAGTGAGCCCCAGAGCACCAGTGCAGAGATCAAGCCCGGGCCAGTTTGCTGGCGGTGCAGGGAACCGGGCCACCTCCAACAGCAGTGCACGGTAATGGAGGTGGGTATGGTGGTTCGGATCCCCAACGTGCCAGGAGCCGCCCTCGATCAGGCCGGAGCGTATCACATACCAGTGAGTATCCAAGGGGATACACATCAGGCGTTGGTGGATTCTGGTTGTAATCAGACCTCAATCCACCAAAACCTAGTGCAAGATGAGGCATTGGGGGGAGCACAATTGGTGAAGGTGTTGTGTGTGCATGGGGATGTTCACAACTACCCTTTAGTGTCGGTCCACATTTTTTTTCGAGGGGAAAAATTTACAATAAGGCGGCGGTTAATCCTTGCCTTACCCACTCAATAATTTTGGGGATGGATTGGCCGGGATTTGGGGAATTAATGAGTCACCTAGTGAAGAGTGGGTCCTGCTGTAGCTTAATAAGGGGAGGTCCCGGTGTCGCGTTGGCGGGAGCAGCTGTCACAGAGCCGTCTACGTCATTTCCACGTCAGAGTGAGGAGCCGCTGGCTCCTCCTCTCTCTATTGGGGAATCCCTCGCGGATTTTCCATTAGAGCAGTCACGAGACGAGACTCTGTGGCATGCATTTGACCAAATGAGAGTAATCGATGGTCAAATGCTCCAGCCAAACGCCACCCCGTCCTTCCCCTACTTCACAATTATGAAGGATAGATTATACCGAGTGACGCAGGACACTCAAACTAAAGAGCAAGTCACGCAGCTTTTGATTCCGAAGAGCCACCGGGAATTGGTATTCCAGGCGGCTCACTTTAATCCCATGGCTGGACACTTAGGGCAAGATAAAACACTAGCCCGAATAATGGCCCGGTTCTATTGGCCAGGGATTCGCGGCGATGTCCGTAGGTGGTGTACGGCGTGCCGCAAATGCCAGTTAGTAAATCCAGCAGCCATTCCAAAAGCGCCTTTGCGCCCTCTCCCATTAATCGAGACCCCATTCGAAAGAATTGGGATGGATCTCGTCGGGCCATTAGATCGGTCAGCACGAGGGTACCGCTTTATATTAGTTCTGGTGGACTATGCAACGCCATACCCGGAAGCAGTGCCTCTTCGCAATATCTCAGCATGCAGTATTGCGGAAGCGCTCTTCCGCGTTATCTCCTGAGTTGGAATCCCGAAAGAGATTCTGACTGACCAAGGCACCTCGTTTATGTCACGTACACTAAATGAACTGTATGGGTTGTTGGGTATTAAGCCGATCCGCACCAGCGTGTATCACTCACAAATGGACGGTTTAGTTGAACGGTTCAATCACACCCTCAAGAATATAATTAAAAAATTCGTAAGTGAGGACGCACGTAATTGGGATAAGTGGCTTGAACCCTTGTTGTTTTCAGCACGAGAGGTCCCCCAAGCCTCCATGGGGTTCTCCCTGTTTGAATTGTTATATGGGCGTAAGCCACGTGGCATTCTAGATGTGCTGCGGGAAAATTGGGAGGAGGGACCTTCACCAAGTAAAAATGAAATCCAATACGTTATTGACCTGCACGCAAAACTCCACACACTCACCCACCTAACCCAGGAGAATTTGCAGCAGGCCCAAGAATGACAAACCCGCCTGTACGACAAGGGTATGTGCCTCAGGGAGTTCGCACCGGGAGATAAAGTACTCGTGCTGTTGCCCACATCGAGCTCCAAATTAATTGCCAAGTGGCAAGGACCCTTTGAGGTCACACGGCGAGTCGGGGACATTGACTATGAGGTGAGGTGAACGGACAGGGGTGGGGCGCTACAGGTTTACCACCTCAATCTGCTCAAACTCTGGAACGAGGAGGTCCCCGTGGCATTGGTGTCGGTAGTTCTGGAGAAGGCAGAGCTGGGGCCGGAGGTTCAAAAGGGAACATTGGCATCATGTACCTCTCCGGTCCACTGTGGAGACCACCTCTCCCCGACCCAACTCGCGGAGGTTGCCCAGTTGCAGACCGAGTTTTCGGATGTGTTCTTGCCCCTGCCCGGCCACACCAACCTCATAGAGCACCACATTGAGATGCCCCCGGGGGTGATAGTGTGTAGCCGCCCTTACAGGCTACCTGAACACAAGAAAAAAGTGGTTCGGGAAGAACTCAAGGCCATGCTCGAAATGGGCATTGTCAAGGAGTCTCACAGTGACTGGAGCAGCCCGGTGGTCTTGGTACTCAAGGCCGATGGGTCGGTCCGGTTCTGTGTAGACTATAGGAAAGTCAACACAGTGTCTAAATTCGACACGTACCCAATGCCTCGTATTGATGAGTTGCTCGATCGACTAGGCACAGCTCGTTTTTACTCAACACTGGATTTAACAAAGGGTTATTGGCAGATCCCTTTGACTCCATTATCCCGAGAAAAAACGGCCTTTTCCACACCATTTGGCTTACACCAGTTTGTCACACTTCCTTTTGGGCTGTTTGGGGCGCCCGCTACGTTTCAGCTGCTGATGGATAGGGTCCTCCGCCCCCACGCCACCTATGCAGCCGCCTACCTCGATGATATCATTATCTATAGTAATGACTGGCCGAGGCACCTCCAACGTCTTAGGGCCGTCCTTAGCTCGCTGAGGCGAGCGGGCCTCACAGCCAACCCGAAAAAGTGTGCAATTGGGCGGGTGGAAGTATGGTATCTGGGCTTCCACTTGGGCAATGGGCAGGTGCGTCCCCAAATTAACAAGACAGCGGCAATTGCGGCCTGCCCGAGGCCCAAGACCAAAAAGGGTGTGAGACAGTTCTTGGGGCTGGCTGGCTATTATCATAGGTTTATACCTAATTATTCGGACATCACCAGCCTGCTGACTGATCTGACTAAAAAGGGGGCACCAGATCCGGTCCAGTGGACGGAGCAATGCCAGCGGGCTTTTTCTGAGGTAAAGGCTGCACTGTGTGGGGGGCCACTTTTACACTCCCCTGACTTTTCTCTCCCTTTTATGTTACAGACGGATGCGTCGGACAGAGGGCTGGGGGCTGTTTTGTCCCAGGAGGTGGAGGGGGAGGACTGCCCAGTGTTGTATATCAGTAGGAAGCTGTCGGTGCGTGAGGGGCGCTACAGCACCATTGAAAAGGAGTGCCTAGCAATCAAGTGGGCGGTCCTTGCCCTCTGCTACTACCTGCTGGGACGCCCTTTCACCCTCTGTTCGGACCACGCGCCCCTCCAGTGGCTCCACCGCATGAAGGATGCCAATGCGTGGATCACCCGTTGGTATCTGGCACTCCAACCCTTCAACTTCAAGGTGATCCACAGGCCGGGGGCGCAGATGGTCGTGGCGGACTTCCTCTCCCGTCAAGGGCGGGGGGGGGGGGGAGTCGGCTGTAGGCCGGACGGCCGCCTGGCCTGAGTCAAGCAGTGGGGGTATGTGGCAGCGGGGGCGTGGCCAAGCGTCGGTCTGTGACCGGAGGGCGGAGTCAGGGAAGGTAAGTGGCAGAATCACTGCACCTGAGGTTAATTAATGTGTTTGTGGGTCTTCCCCAGTGACCGCGCCCTATTTAAGGAGAGAGCGAGAGGAGAGAGAGCTCTCTCCCCAACCAGACGACTGGAGTGTGTGTGTATGTGTGTAGTTAAGGCTGAAAAGCTATAATAAACGGGTTTTGTGAACTCAGTTCTGGCCTGCCGTCCGTCTGTGCTCCACCCACCCATCCGAACTGCTACAGTGACAAATATAGCCACATGGGCTCAGGAGGACTTCAGAAAACCATTGTCACTTAATGCAGTCTGTTGCTGCATCCAGAAATGCAACTTGAAACTGTATTATGCAAGAAGGAAGCCAATCATCAATTCTATGCATAAATACCGCTGATTTTTCTGAGCCCAAACTCATCTCAGGTGGACCAAAAGACAGTTGAAACATGTGCTGTGGTCAGATGAGTCTGCATTTCAGCTTGTTTTTGGGAAAACCAGACATTGCATTCTCAGTGCCAAAGGTGAACACGACCATCCAGTTTGTCAGAGAAAGGTGCAAAAGCCAGCATCTGTGATGGTATGGGGGGCATCAGTGCCCATGGCATGGGTGAAATGTGTGTGTGTGTGTGTGTGTGTGTGTGTGTGTGTGTGTGTGTGTGTGTGTGTGTGTGTGTGTGTGTGTGAAGGTACCATTAATGTGGAGGCATATATTGCGATTTTAGAGAGACATATTCATCAAGGCAACGTCTCTTCTGGGAAGTCTACGCTTATTTCAGCAGGACAGTGCCAGGCCTCATTCTGCAAGGGCTACAACAGTGTGGCCTCGTAGACACAGAGTGCATGTGCTTAACTGGCCTGCTGTCAGTCCAGATGTGTTTCATATTAAGAATGTATGGTGCATCATGAAGAGGAGAATCAGACAACTGCAACTGATGACTGTTGAGCAGCTAAAATCTTGTAAGCCTGAATGGACAAAAATTCCATTTGCAAACTGCAACAATTCATATGCTCAGATCCCATATGATTAAAAAGTGTTACTAAAAGGAAAGGTGATGTAATACAATGATAATAATGCCTCTGTCCCAACTTTTTTGAGTGTGTTGCAGGCATCAAATTCTAATTTCATTTATATTTACAAAATACAATTAAGGTGGTCAGTAAAACTAGTGAAAATATTTTCTTTGTACTTTTGTCAGTTAAATAAAGGCTCACGTGAATTAACAAATCAGAGATTTTTGTTTTTATTGCATTTTGGAAAATATCCCAACTTTTCTGGAAATGGGGTTAATAGATACACTACCATTCAAAAGTTTGGGGTCACCCAGACAATTTTGTGTTTTCCATGAAAAGTCTCACTTTTATTTACCACCATAAGTTGTAAAATGAATAGAAAATATAGTCAAGACATTTTTCTGGCCATTTTGAGCATTTAATCAACCCCACAAATGTGATGCTCCAGAAACTCAATCTGCTCAAAGGAAGGTCAGTTTTATAGCTTCTCTAAAGAGCTAAACTGTTTTCAGCTGTGCTAACATGATTGTACAAGGATTTTCTAATCATCCATTAGCCTTCTGAGGCAATGAGCAAGCACATTGTACCATTAGAACACTGGAGTGATACAGTGGTGCTTGAAAGTTTGTGAATCCTTTAGAATTTTCTATATTTCTGCATAAATATGACCTAAAACATCATCAGATTTTCACACAAGTTCTAAAAGTAGATAAAGAGAACCCAGTTAAACAAATGAGACAAAAATATTATCCTTGGTCAGTTATTTATTGAGGAAAATGATCCAATATTACAATAATACATATCTGTGAGTGGCAAAAGTATGTGAACCTTTGCTTTCAGTATCTGGTGTGACCCCCTTGTGCAGCAATAACTGCAACTAAACATTTCTGGTAACTGTTGATCAGTCCTGCACACCGGCTTGGAGGAATTTTAGCCCATTCCTCCGTACAGAACAGCTTCAACTCTGGGACGTTGGTGGGTTTCCTCACATGAACTGCTCGCTTCAGGTCCTTCCACAACATTTCGATTGGATTAAGGTCAGGACTTTGACTTGGCCATTAGAAAACATTAACTTTATTGTTCTTTAACCATTCTTTGGTAGAACGACTTGTGTGCTTAGGGTTGTTGTCTTGCTGCATGGCCCACCTTCTCTTGAGATTCAGTTCATGGACAGATGTCCTGACATTTTCCTTTAGAATTCGCTGGTATAATTCAGAATTCATTGTTCCATCAATGATGGCAAGGCGTCCTGGCCCAGATGCAGCAAAACAGGCCCAAACCATGATACTACCACCACCATGTTTCATAGATGGGATAGGGTTCTTATGCTGGAATGCAGTGTTTTCTTTTTTCCAATCATAATGCTTCTCATTTAAACCAAAAAGTTTTATTTTTGTCTCATCCATCCACAAAACATTTTTCCAATAGCCTTCTGGCTTGTCCATGTGATCTCTAGCAAACTGCAGACAAGCAGCAATGTTCTTTTTGGAGAGCAGTGGCTTTCTCTTTGCAACCCTGCCATGCACACCATTGTTGTTCTGTGTTCTCCTGATGGTGGACTCATGAACCTTAACATTAGCCAATGTGAGACAGGCCTTCAGTTGCTTAGAAGTTACCCTGGGGTCCTTTGTGACCTTGCCAACTATTACATGCCTTGCTCTTGGAGTGATCTTTGTTGGTCAACCACTCCTGGGGAGGGTAACAATTGTCTTGAATTTCCTCCATTTGTACACAATCTGTCTGACTGTGGATTGGTGGAGTCTAAACTCTTTAGAGAGGGTTTTGTAACCTTTTCCAGCCTGATGAGCATCAACAATGCTTTTTCTGAGGTCCTTAGAAATTTCCTTTGTTCGTGCCATGATACACTTCCACAAACATGTGTTGTGAAGATCAGACTTTGATAGATCCTTGTCCTTTAAATAAAACAGGGTGCCCACTCACACCTGATTGTCATCCCGTAGATTGAAATCACCTGACTCTAATTTCATCTTCAAATTAACTGCTAATCCTAGAGGTTCACATACTTTTGCCACTCACAGATATGTAATATTGGATCCTTTTCCTCAATAAATAAATGACCAAGTATAATATTTTTGTCTCTTTTGTTTAACTGGGTTCTCTTTATCTACTTTTAGGACTTGTGTGAAAATCTGATGATGCTTTAGGTCATATTTATGCAGAAATATAGAAAATTCTAAAGGGTTCACAAACTTTCAAGCACCACTGTAGTTGCTGGAAATGGGCCTCTATACACCTATGTAGATATTGCACCAAAAAACAGACATTTGCAGCTAGAATAGTCACCACATTAGCAATGTATAGAGTGTATTTCTGATTAGTTTAAAGTGATCATCATTGAAAAGAACAGTGCTTTTCTTTCAAAAATAAGGAAATTTCAATGTGACCCCAAACTTTTGAACGGTAGTGTACGGGTATGTACTGTGTGTACATTACATAGATATGCACATCATGTGGCAAAAAGCTTTATGTATCAGTCTCACACCTGCAAGCACTTGAGTGCTTGCAGGTGTGAGACTGATACATAAAGCTTTTTATGGGGACAGGCACCCTCTTCTTTCACAGTCATGCCTTTGTAATGTGTGCAGAATGTGTTAAGGATTGCTAATGTCAATGTGACCCCACAGTTCATCTCGACCTACAAACGTGGCCACAACAGACTACAGCACCCATCCTGCACTTCACTGCTCACAGTCCCCTGATTATTAACCACGCTATTTAAGGATTCTCAGTTTCACAGTTACTTTGCAAACTAATCACTCAGTGTGATCCTTGCCTGACATTAGCAATCCTTAACAGTTTATAGTGTTATTCTGGATTTCACTTTGTTTAGTGTTTTTGGATTTTGCTTCTTGTCTTTGGCTTTGACATTCTGTTTGTGCCTTGCCTGACCATTGCCTGATTTTGATGACAATTTTGATTCATGTTTTGGATTTATTTGTCTGTGTGCCTTAATAAACTCTGTCCTGCTTTTACATCCATCTGTCATC
Organism: Neoarius graeffei; assembly: GCF_027579695.1. NCBI lineage: Eukaryota > Metazoa > Chordata > Actinopteri > Siluriformes > Ariidae > Neoarius > Neoarius graeffei. Next base: position 70,804,363 of record NC_083583.1, read on the forward strand.
TGCAGATCTGAAAATCAGATAGTTAGTTGTAAGTGGGCACATTACATCCATCCATCCATTAGCTGTAGCCACTTATCCTGTACAGCAGGGGTCTTCAATCCTATCCACAAAGGGCCAGTGTGGCTGCAGGCTTTCATTCCAACCAAGCAGGAGCTACACCTGATTTCACTTGTTTAATCATTTCACCCTCGTCTCCAGTCAACAATCAAGTGAGCCTCCAATTTGGCTGTAATGAAAGCCTGCAGCTACACCGGCCCTTTGCGGATAGGATTGAAGACCCCTGCTGTACAGGGTCGTAGGCAAGCTGGAGCCTATCCCAGCTGATTATGGGTGAGAGACAGGGTACACCCTGGACAAGTCGCCAGGTCATCGTAGGGCTAACACATACTGTAGAGACAAACAACCCTTCACACTCACATTCACACCTACAGTCAATTTAGAGCCACCAATTAACCTAACCTGCATGTCTTTGGACTGTGAGGGAAACCAGAGCACCCGGAGGAAACCCACGCAGACACGGGGAAAACATGCAAACGCCCCACAGAAAGGCCCATGTCAGCCACTGGGCTCAAAGCCAGGACCTTCTTACCATGAGGTACCAGTGCCAACCACCACACCACCGTGCCGCCCTGGCAAATTACATAAAAATTGTAATTTATGTACAACCCAAATCAGGAAAAGTTGGCATGGTATGTTGAAACTGAAAATAATGATTTGTAAATATTGTATTGCACTCAAAACAGTAAAACAGCATATTATTTGATTTTTTACCTCAAGAATGACCTCATTAATGAGTTTAGGGACAGAAGAGACTAACTGTTGAAGCATTTCAGGTGTTATTTTGTCCCATTCTTTCTGCAAACAGGTCTTAAGGTGTACAACAGTATGGGGTCACTGTTGTCATATTTTTTTGTTTCAAAATTCTCCACACATTCTCTATTGGGGACAGAGGGGACAGGCACCCTCTTCTTTCACAGTCATGCCTTTGTAATGTGTGCAGAATGTGGTTTTGCATTATCTTGTTGAAATATCTCTGGAAAAGATGTTATCTTGAAGGCAGCATATGTTGCTCCAAAATCTCAGTGTACTTTTCTGGATTACTGCTGCCATCACAGAAGTGTAAGTTACCTTTGCCAGGGGCACTGACACAACCCCATACCATGACACACCCTGGCTTTTGGACTGCAACTGGTTAGACCTACAGTTGGACTGCAGCGTGCATATCAAACAAGACAGAAGCCTTAGCATCGAGGTCTACTGGAAACCCACACACAGAGACCAGTACCTACTGTTTGACTCTCACCACCCACTGGAACACAAATTGGGGGTCATTAGGACCTTACATCACAGGGCTCAGAACATTCATTCGTAGAAGGAAAAGAGAAGGAGCAAAAACACATCAAGGAAGCACTTCAGAAGTGCAGGTATCCCAACTGGGCTTTCATCAAGACCAGAAAAAGAAACATAATGGACAGGGAAGAAAACAGCAACAAACACAAGAACATTGTCATTCCCTACATTTCTGGACTATCTGAGAAACTCAGGAGGATCTTCTACAAACACTGTACACTTCAGACCCAGTAACACTCTGAGGAAGAAATTTGTCCACCCTAAGGACAGAATACCAAGGCACAATGTAGTGTATGCAATTCAGTGCAGTGAGGAATGCACAGATCTGTACATTGGGGAAAAGAAACAACCGCTTCACAAGTGCATGGATCAACACAGGAGAGCCAGTTCCTCAGAACAGGACTCTGCAGTCTAGCTTCATCTCAATAACAAAGGATACTCGTTTCAGGACTGCAATGTTTAGCCAGAGAAGACCGGTGATTTGAAAGAGGAGTAAAAGAAGCCATCTTTGTCAACCTGGAATGACCATCACTGAACAGAGGAGGTGGTCTGAGGCCCTGTCCACACGACAACGGATTCAGGTGAATCTGATAAAATTTTTTATCATTTCGGCCTGGCGTCCACACGGCACCGGTGTTTTGGGTGCCCCAAAACGAAATCTTTTGAGAACGGGTTCCAGAGTGAAAAAATCTGGCAACGGCGCCGTTGCAAAGTTGTCTGGATGAGTAGAACGGATTTGTTTGTTTAGTTATCCATGCAGGAGCTAATGATATACGCCTTCGTCAGTCTGAGGTTACTAAGAGTAACTTTATAGAGGTGTTTAAATTAGCGAAGGCGATGTCCGATGCTGTAATATGCTCTGGCCCCATCCCAATGCGGCGTGGCGATGTAGCTTACAGCAGGTTATGGTCGCTGAACTGCTGGCTGTCCAGGTGGTGCTCTGAAAACAGTGTGGGCTTTATAGATAATTGGGCTAATTTTGAGGGCACTGCTGGCCTGTTAGGGCGGGACGGTATCCATCCCACTCGGGAAGGTGCTGCTCTCATTTCCTGCAGCATAGGTCATAGTCTCAGAACAGGCCTAGTTAATTTCTGACAATCCAGAACCAAGGCCAGGGAGCAGACGAACAGGCTAAACCGACTGTCTGCTAGCTGCACAGAGTCGTCACTCAGGGTCCACTACATCGAGACTGTGTCTGTTCCCCGAGCTCAACAAAAAGGTAGAAATTTTCAGAGAGTTTGCTCCAGTAACTTAATCAATATAAAATTAGATCATACTGACTGTACAGCTGCTGCCAGCACCTTTGATCTAAAGGTGGGGATATTAAATATTAGATCTCTTACATCTAAAGCGCTAATGGTTAATGAACTCATTACTGATCAGGAGTTTAATGTACTGTGTTTAACAGAAACATGAATTAAGCCAAATGAATATATAGCATTAAATGAAGCGAGTCCTCCTGGATACAGTTATATACACTAGCCTCGTCTAACTGGCAGAGGAGGAGGCGTCGTGGTTATTTATAACGATTATCTAGGTGTAACACAAAAACCTGGTTATACATTTAATACATTTAAAGTTCTTCATACTCATATAATGTATGTAGCCTCGAAAAATAAGTCTACCCAGTTAATTCCATTGCTTATTATTTACAGGCCCCCGGGGCCATATTCTGAGTTTCTTTCTGAATTTGCAGATTTTTATCTCAGATCTGGTTATTTCCTTAGACAAAGCTTTAGTTGTCGGAGATTTTAATATTCACTTTGATAACCCAGAAGACCCTTTAAAAACAGCGTTTGTGTCCATCTTAGATTCAGTCGGGATTAAGCAGAATGTCATAGGACCGACCCATAATGGTGGTCACACCCTTGATCTAATACTAACATTCAGATTAAACGTAGACAATATAGTCATACTTCCACAGTCTGAAGTCATCTCAGATCATTGTCTCATCTCATTCAAACTATGTCTGAGTAATAATATATGCACCTCACCACGCTACTGTATTAAACGTACTTTCACGTCAACTACTGCACAGAGCTTTATAAATGATCTCCCAGAGCTGTCAACTTTGATTGGGTCACTGTCAGCCCCTGCAGAACTTGATCAGGCAACTGAATGCTTAGAGCCAACATTCTGCCATCATATTACATAGATAATGTAGCTCCTCTAAAAAGGAAAATGGTCAGAGACAAAAAATTAGCACCCTGGTATAATGATGACACTCACACATTAAAACAGACCACTCAAAAATTGGAATGTAAATGGCGTCAAACAAAATTGGTAGTGTTCAAATTAGCTTGGAAGGAGAGCTTCCTGAAGTATAGAAAAGCTCTTAGTGCTGCGAGATCAACATATTTCTCCTCCCTAATAGAAGATAACAAAAATAATCCTAGATTCCTATTTAATACTGTAGCAAAATTAACCAGGAATAAGTCCACTATCAACACATGCACACCTGCAGTATGTAGTAGCAACGACTTCATGAATTTTTTTAATGACAAAATTGAGAATATCCGACAAAAAATTCAAACTACTAATTTAAGGTTAGACAATGAAAGTGACCTTGTAGTTAACAATATAACTGTATCAGATCATCAGTTAGAATGTTTTACTCCCCTAAAAGAAACTGAATTACTTTCATTAATCTCTACATCAAAAGCCTCAACTTGCATACTAGATCCCTTACCGACACATCTATTCAAACAGATAATGCCTGGAGTAATTGAACCGCTTCTAAAAATAATAAATTCTTCTCTTATGATTGGCTATGTACCCAAATCCTTTAAACTAGCAGTTATCAAACCCCTGATTAAAAAACCTGACCTTGATCCCTGTCAGCTGTCCAATTATCGGCCAATATCAAACCTCCCCTTTATCTCCAAGATTCTTGAAAAAGCTGTGGCACAGCAGTTATGCTCATATTTACATAGGAATAACATCCATGAAATGTATCAGTCAGGATTTAGACCTCATCATAGCACAGAGACAGCACTGGTTAAAGTAGTAAACGACCTACTGTTGGCGTCTGATCAGGGCTGTGTCTCGCTACTTGTGTTGCTTGACCTTAGTGCAGCATTTGATACCATTGATCATTCCATTCTTCTGGATAGACTAGAAAATGTTGTGGGAGTTAAGGGAATGGCCCTCTCCTGGCTCAGGTCTTATCTAACTGATCGTTATCAGTATGTTGATATAAATGGTGATATTTCTAGACGTACCGAGGTAAAGTTTGGTGTTCCACAAGGTTCTGTCTTGGGTCCACTGCTTTTTTCTCTATATATGTTACCTCTGGGCGATATTATTCGTAAACATTGTATTAGTTTCCACTGTTATGCTGATGACACACAGTTGTATGTCTCTGCAAAACCTGATGAGAGACACCAGCTTAATAGAATTGAGGAATGTGTTTAGGACATTAGACACTGGATGCTTATTAATTTCCTTCTGCTTAACTCTGATAAGACTGAAGTACTTGTGCTAGGACCACATACAGCTAGAAGTAAGTTTTCTGATTACACAGTAACTCTGGATGGCCTTTCTGTTTCTTCACGTGCAGCAGTAAAAGACCTCGGAGTGATTATTGACCCCAGTCTTTCATTCGAAACTCACATTGATAACATCACCCGGATAGCTTTCTTTCATCTCAGAAATATTGCAAAGATAAGAAATTTAATGTCATTGCATGATGCAGAAAAACTAGTCCATGCTTTCGTTACCTCCAGGTTGGATTATTGTAATGCCTTACTGTCTGGATGTTCCAATAAGTGCATAAACAAGCTCCAGTTAGTTCAAAATGCAGCAGCAAGAGTCCTTACTAGAACTAGAAAATATGACCACATCACGCCTGTCTTATCCACACTGCATTGGCTCCCAATCAAATTTCGTATTGATTATAAAATACTACTATTGACCTTTAAAGCACTAAATGGTCTCGCACCACAGTACCTGAGTGAACTTCTGCTCCTCTATGACCCTACATAGATCAAAAGGTGCAGGCTATCTGCTGGTACCTCGTATAGTGAAGGCTACATCAGGGGGCAGAGCCTTTTCTTACAAAGCCCCACAGTTATGGAACAGCCTTCCAAGTAATGTTCGGGAATCAGACACAGTCTCAGCATTTAAGTCTAGGCTGAAAACATATCTGTTTAGTCAAGTCTTTTGTTAATGGTGTTTATGAGGTAAAGGAGTAGATCTGGAGGGTCCTCAGACATAGAGTGTTTTGGTAAACTGGGATGTATGGATGCTGTCAGTCCCCACTCGCTTGCTCACTTGAGTTTGTTGATGGTGTAGTGGCTGGCTGCTTTATGTCCCAGGGCTCCCTCATGCCTGTGTTACCTTCTGGCTCTCTCCTTTTAGTTATGCTGTCATAGTTAGTTGCCGGAGTCCCTGCTTGTACTCGGTGCAATATGTATACTGCTCCTACTTATTCAGGTGACATTGGGCATACCTAACAACCTGTGTTTTCTTTCCCTCCCCCCCCACCCCAAATCTGTCCCTCTGAGTTACATGGAGTCAACAGGAAATCTTTTGGTGGAGAGGGTGGAGACCTCGACTGGCTTTCGTAGCCTGCAGGGAATCGGCCGTCAGACATTCTGTCGCATGTCCCAGACCCGGTGAAATGTAACTGAATTGTCTTGGCCAGCCCTAAGGGTCCCATCTGCATCTCATCATTGCTGAGGAGTGTGCTCCCATCACCCAATCAAGCATCCAGCCAGAGCAGGTCATGATATTTTTTACCATATTAACATGCCATTGTTGTGTGTTATGCCTAATGTAAAGACTCTCGTCTCTGCGAGCCTACCACACAGATTTAATACTTGTCATTTTTAGGGCATACCTAACAACCTGTGTTTTCTTTCTCTCCCCCCCCCCCCAATCTGTCCCTCTGAGTTACATGTTGATCCTGGGATTGAGATGCTGGCCTCTTCTGCCCCTCGGACCTGCTTGATCCATCCTGGTGCCCTGTGTCTGGTCGGAGTTTTATCGCACCGCTCCTGTGAAGGACGGCCCCATGAGGACAGTTGAGGGTTATACCTGTTAAAACTGTTAATATTATAGTCAGGCTGTCTGTTGTTGCCCAAATGAGGATGGGTTCCCTTTTGAGTCTGGTTCCTCTCGAGGTTTCTTCCTCATGTCGTCTGAGGGAGTTTTTCCTTGCCACTATCACCACAGGCGTGCTCATTGGGGATAGATTAGGGATAAAATTAGCTCATGTTTTAAGTCGTTCAAATTCTGTAAAGCTGCTTTGCGACAATGTTTATTGTTAAAAGCGCTATACAAATAAACTTGATTTGATTTGTTTACGATGACATCACAACCACATGACTAGAACAAGCAGCACTCTTGCACGCATCATTCGTAACAACAGAAATTTAAATTGTTTACACATTAACCTGACTGATCCGCCAGACAGACAATTTACACCTGCTTTGATGAACAGAAAGTACAGCCTTCCACACAAAGCAACAGTTACCTGACTATAATGGAGGCAGAGGGGAAAAGGGTCAGAAGACCCTTCAACAGACTGTTTTGTATGGACCACTGCATTGCATTCACTTTTGTATACAGCTTTTCTTTTAAATAAACAAGTAACTGAACCATTTCTTGAATTTCTTTTTTTTATTGGATAAGACTGCTTTTCAAAATGTTCACACACAGTATAAAAAGTTATATAAATTATATAAAAATGCTTTTCAAAATGTTCACACACAATAAGAAAATTAAGTTATATAAAACTATGCACACTAATAAAACTAATTTGTACACACAGAAGGCACGATTTCCTCGCGTAGTCGCAGCCATCTTCTTGTTGTTGTGTGTTCCTGTGAGTGCTTCATGACGGATAGAAAAAGGGGTTTATGCGTGTAACAGACATTGTTGTGTTGTTCACCAGTCTTTTTATTCTGAAGAAATGAGACACAAATACACTGCTGAGGATGGCTGCAAACGTCCAGTGGCATTGGTGCTTACATTTCCAAAATGAACTGAAAGAGGCCAGCGCCTCGTTCCCATAACTACCTGCGCTCTTAAAGGGCCAGCGCAGAATTTCCCCACCACTACACACAATGGCAAGTGGAAAAAAATAAACCCGTTACATGCGCATGCGTCCTACTTCTTCTTCTATTGTTCTGGTGTCTCCGATGGGACCGTCTTACAGCACACGTAGAGGTGTGGCATGTGTATTGCATCGTTTTCAGCAAGCATTGCGTTGCCATATGGACCTGATATTTTACTGATCCGTTGCCCATGTGGATGCGATATTTTTTTTACCCGCTAAAAAAAAAATCTCGTTGCCGTTGTCGTGTGGATGTAGCCTGAGACACCACTTATCAGCCACCTACAATGCAGTCCTTGGCACACTTCCCAGAAAAGTGAATACACATCCACACCAAGACTCAGCTGACTTCAATGACTCACATGACAGAGAGAGCGAATAACCCACAGATCACCCTAACGACCATCTAGGCTACTAACACTGTTCACACATGGCCTCCAGTGACCCTAACACCTACAGGATGACTGAGAGGATCAACAACCCATGTGACCTCAATGACTCTCCTTTGGTTTGCTTTTGGTCCACTAGAGGATAAATACCTCAAAGTCAAAGTAAATTAGAAATCACTGCTTTCTTTTTTTTATTTGCATTTCCCATACTGTCCCAACTTTTTCCTGATTTGGGGTTGTAACTACTGTAAAGTAAAATAAGTCATATTTGAAGATCACCAACAAGCAGTGATCATGAAGTCTTCATATCTACCTGGGGAGGAAAAATGGAAAAGAAGAAAGTAGAAAAGGAAAAATGGATGCAAATCATTGTTAAAAAAATTGTTGCTAATTAACTGAATTTAGTCAGTTTGTCTACTTTCTTACCTCCACTTAATGGATAATGGAATCAGAACTATAGCAGCACAGACAAATACACCAATGAACAAAATTATTTTCCTCAGTTCAGATCTTTCACCAAGTACCCTAATGGAGTAATGGTTATTTTTCAGGTGCTATAAGGGAATATTCTGGGGCACTGTCAGTGTTAGAACCCACTGAAAGTGATGCAGGTATATCTCATCTTATCATCTCTAGCCGCTTTATCCTGTTCTACAGGGTCGCAGGCAAGCTGGAGCCTATCACAGCTGACTACGGGCGAAAGGCGGGGTACACCCTGGACAAGTCGCCAGGTCATCACAGGGCTGACACATAGACACAGACAACCATTCACACTCACATTCACACCTATGGTCAATTTAGAGTCACCAGTTAACCTAACCTGCATGTCTTTGGACTGTGGGGGAAAACGGAGCACCCGGAGGAAACCCATGCGGACACGGGGAGAACATGCAAACTCCGCACAGAAAGGCCCTCGCCGGCCATGGGGCTCAAACCTGGACCTTCTTGCTGTGAGGTGACAGCGCTAACCACTACACCACCGTGCCACCCAATGCAGGTATATTTTAAGCCATGTTTTACTTGACTGTATATCTAGCTAATATCCACCAGACATGCCTAAGTTAAGTTTGCTAAATTTTCTGTAAAAACAAACAAACAAACAAACAAACAACAACAACATGGAGACAGAAACTGAAGTGTTAAATTGCATTGTAATTTATTGTATTTATTATAATTTACTTGTTACCTATTTTTAACTCGTTATTCATTATTGGGCTTCAGTTATGTGCTGCGTCTGCTGTACAAGTTCACGTGTATGAGCTATTAATATAGGAATACTAATGTATTAGAATAAGCACATTAATATAAACATCGTTCATGTTACAGCAGGAACTACTATCCTGTCCAAACTTTGCTGTTAGATAAAATTTATCCATACCTTTTGACCAGTCCTATTCAAGAATTCAACTGCATTGTCATAGTTTGCACATTTTATTTGTTTGATTCAAAATAGCTGGTCATGTGAAAAAGGACAAAACATTACACCATTAATTGGTGGAAAGGTAGCTTATTACTGGAAAGGCTACATTTTGAAAATAGGTCAGCTACTACTACACTGATAAAAATGTAGTTAACACTGACAGTGTGGCATTTCAAAGAGTTTATGTTAAGTAATAGTTTATCTATTTATAGTTGTTAGGAGTGTAATATAATGGCACTCTCTGTATCTGTAATTATTATTGCTCAAAATATTCCTTTCTGTTTTTGGCCTGGAGTGGAAATTTTTATTTTATTTTATTTTTTTCCCCACTATGCCCTGAAAACACTGAAAACACTGGTACTGAGACTAACTATGTTTCAAAACAATGCCTAATGCCTTTTGCAAATTAGGGAACTATTGTTTAAAGTTGGAAAGAAGTGATACCTAATGATATTTAATTAATTTTATTTATTTTATTTTACATGGTACATTCCAGAAAAATCAGAATCATAATGCTGAGAGCTGGCATGCAATGATGCTTATAGACAAAATGTAGTCCTTTCAACTGCATTTCATAATGCCTGTCTGGTTTTCTGAGAAAGAAGAATGCTGGATAACATTTATTTTTAAATGAGAAAAAAACCCCACCAAAATTAAGGTACAAGTGCTTTTTAATTTTTTTTTTATAATTACTTAAATGATTACCTTTGGAGTGCTATCAATAAAAGAATATTTCCACAGACTTAGACAAAGATAGGCTAATTTCAAATCTTTTTTGTGGTTTTTGAGGGTTTTTTTTCTTTTTTTATTTCTGAAACCTGGCAACCATCCCCACAAGCTTCAGTTCTGCAGTTAGCACCTAGTCTGCAGGTTTCTGAGCAATAATTCTTTAAGAAAAAGTGTGTGTGTGTATGTATATATATATATATATATATATATATATATATATATATATATATATATACACACACACTACCGTTCAAAAGTTTGGGGTCACCCAGACAATATTGTGTTTTCCATGAAAATTCACACTTTTATTTACCACCATAAGTTGTAAAATGAATAGAAAATATAGTCAAGACATTTTTCTGACCATTTTGAGCATTTAATCGACCCCACAAATGTGATGCTCCAGGTCAGTTTTATAGCTTCTCTAAAGAGCTAAACTGTTTTCAGCTGTGCTAACATGATTGTACAAGGGTTTTCTAATCATCCATTAGCCTTCTGAGGCAATGAGCAAACACATTGTACCATTAGAACACTGGAGTGATAGTTGCTGGAAATGGGCCTCTATACACCTATGTAGATATTGCACCAAAAACCAGAGATTTGCAGCTAGAATAGTCATTTACCACATTAGCAATGTATAGAGTGTATTTCTGATTAGTTTAAAGTGATCTTCATTGAAAAGAACAGTGCTTTTCTTTCAAAAATAAGGAAATTTCAAAGTGACCCCAAACTTTTGAACGGTAGTATAGATACTCACAGGTATCTGTTTTATGGGTGTAACACAGTGCTATTATCTGGATCTGTTTAGTACTTAGAACATTCACATCTGTTTTTATATTCAAGAAAGTGGCCATGGTCTATACCAGATTTTTTATGTTAAACCTTCCACTATGCCTCTGAAACAGTGGACACCACTGAACAAACAGGGCTGCTGGAAATGATAAAGTTTTCATGCACTGTTTATAACAACAAATAGCAATTTGCAGAACTTTACTTTATTCAACCCCTGAATCAGATGCCCTGTGGACATTTCTGTCAAGCTTTCTATCTTCTGTATAATGTAAGCAAGCTAACTGTTTCAGAACAGTAATGTCTTTCATCAATTGAGAAATTGTGGTGAGCCTGCAGATATATGCAGCTCTGTGTACATTTATTTTGTTTGTACAGAATTATGGCAGAAACCTGGCTTTATTTTGGAGCTCAGTAAGGCAGTGTTAAACCCAAAAAGTACATCACCTATTCGAATAATGTTAATGAACTTGGTATTTGTCCCAGGAGCAGTGTTGCTAGGTTCTGTGTATAATAGCCGCATAATGCAGATAGATATTGCAAATCAGAAATTAGCGCACTGTTAATTTGTTTTGCTATAATACTGAAAAAAAGAAGAAAAATACTTCTATTTTCTCGATACCCAAACATATTGATTTTATTTTTGTGCTGTTTTTCAGTTGTAGCTGAAATAGGAATTTTTCTGAAACCTGTCAGCTTTACCCCTGAGCTTTCACAAGCTATTCTCTGAGTTCCACATTGAGTAAAAACCTTATTCTCATGTAAGTTTTTTGTTTGGTTCTGTGGAAACCTGATGCACACACCTATTGTGAAGCTTTCTGGCTAGCGTTTGTAAAAACAAACAAACAAACAAACAAACAAACAAACAAACAAACAAACAAACAACTGAAACCTCAACTGTTTGGATGTATTCATATTAATTTTGAACACATTATATCTTCAATTCCAGCAATGTATTCATATTTGGTTACATCCCTACAAGGATTAAAAACAGTAATATTGTATTCATATTTTTAAAAACAATATACAGCAGCATTCTAATCTGTAATACAAAACAAGCTTTCTAATGGCCCATGTACACAACATAATATATGATCTAATGAAATAAATGCTTAGATGGCATAATCAGTTTAATGCAAATGGCACAAAATTATGTTGCAATACTGCATTACAAATGTTACATTTCCTATTCAGCATCTTGACAAACTACCAATCGACTTACCAGTCAGTTGGAATAGAAATAGGAAGCTCTGTGGCTCTCTTTGTGCGTGCCATTTTTGGTTTTAATAATATAAATTGAGTACCTCTCAGTCAGAACCTTAAAATAACATTGCCACTACAAAATGCATCATATCCACTGTCAGTAAAACTTACTGTAATTAACATTAAGACTTGATGAAGAAATGTGTTAGCTTTGTTACCTTTTTTAAGTGAGCCTTGCTAACCACAGTAAAATGAAATACACCCCCTATGTGTCACTTACACGCGAAATGAGTCACTTTATTTAGCAGCACAACTGGGGGGTGGGTGAGTTTGAAGTGGTTATGAAAATGGTTTGTACCCACTATTTAAATGACTTTTTACCTCCACAATTTACTGTTTTAGTACAAAATCTGTTCTCATAATTATATAACAAATCTGATGGTTTGTACCCACTATTTAAATGACTTTTTACCTCCACAATTTACTGTTTTAAGTACAAAATCTGTTCTCATAGTTATATAACAAATCTTCTGATAAAGTCTCACAAGAGTGAACTGCTGAATAGGATGTGAGACAGTGTCTTTTGAATAACAGTTTTCATTGCAAGTTTCTTCATAGAGCTTTATTGCCACGCTTGCAAAGGATGCATGTTGGAGTATACCGTAACATTTGTTAATATTTTTATGCTTATTGTTCCTTTACTATTGCTTTTCACCTCAGACATCTTACAGTAGCACATAAGATCTTTCTACATTCAGCAATGTATTATGTCTTGTAGAAAACTTTTTATACTCGATATAAAAATATGTAAACTATATCTTTTTTGTAGCAGCAGCATCAGCTTGGTTATTGCAATGAAAAGTGTCTAGTTGTTAAACATTCACACTTTTCACACATTTCCATGATGTAATGCTTTTGCATGCAATTGCATGTATGCAGATATGTGATCTGTATTTGACTGCCCTCAGTTTTTGAACCCTGTAACTATCATTACCATATGCAGTTTTTCATGTTTTAGACAGCAATATCATCAGTAACTAAGCATACCAGCCATCTGTATGATTGTACAACACAGACTTTTTGCTCTGACCATGTTGAAGCACTTAACATGCAGCATGGAGCATGGTCCGTCACTCCAAAATATAATTCACACACAGCTAACGGGGATCCCAGGGATAGAAATGCATGGGGAGTTTTACAAAAGTGAAAAAAAAAAGTTTTGCAAGTAAATAGTAATGAACAGAAGACTGTTGTACTCATGTCTAAACAGTACATATACGGTATTAGTTTTAAAAAGCAAATTCTGGCAGCTACGGTATGTGATGTTTGTCATGTCACAAAAGTTTTTCCCCCCACAAGTTGTGCCTTATTGTGTTACTTTACTCACCAACTGATTGAGTGAAAAGGGCTTAAAATGATAATTAGATGAAGTATAACTGAAGATCTCACATGCTGAACTGCTAAAAATACATCTGTGCTGCCAGTACCTCTACCACACAGAGGCAGCTTCAAAAGAGCCTGTTCTTGTTCCTCTCTTTAACTTTTTTGTCCTTCCTGTACAGCCATGATGAGTGATACATTATAGCTAATATAACAAATCTATTTTTGTTGATTATCAATTGGTATTAACTCACCATCTGTGATATTCTCATGTTTTTAAATAATAATAATAATAATAATAATAATAATAATAATAATAATGGGGCAGCATGGTGATGTAGTGGTTAGCACTGTTGTCTCACAGCAAGAAAGTTCTGGGTTCAAGCCCAGTGGCTGACAAGGGCCTTTCTGTGTGGAGTTTGCATGTTCTCCCTGTGTCTGCGTGGGTGCTCTGGTTTCCCCCACAGTCCAAAGACATGCAGGTTAGGCTAATTGGTGGCTCTAAATTGACTGTAGGTGTGAATGGTTGTTTGTCTCTATGTGTAGGCCCTGCGATGACCTGGTGACTTGTCCAGGGTGTACCCTGCCTCTCGCCCATAATCAGCTGGGATAGGCTCCAGCTTGCCTACGACCCTACACAGGATAAGTGGTTACAGATGGATGGAATAATAATAATAATAATAATAATAATAATAATAATAATAATAATAATAATAATAACCTCATTGTTATTCTTCCAATTTTTGGGGGGAATTTTATTTGGTCATACATTATATTCTTTGCAATATGACAAATCAGCATGTTAGAAGTTGCACAACTGTGAAGTTATAAAATACAAAACAACACTCATAATTATTACCACCATATTCATTTGTATTTATTTAAGTTAGTTTTAATTTCGTTTGTGTTCCTGGGTGAAGATGTCAGGATGAAGATTTCCTGACACATGTACCAGCAGCTTATTTTTTTTTTCTGTGCATCTATATCTTTTAACACATAACGCATTGCTTTGTTGAGACAGCATGTTCTACATTACTATAGATAGGTTTCAACAACAACAAAACAAAAAACTGTAGCTAGAAAGTGCTGATGGCATATTTTCCTTGAAAGTGTGTCAGTAGTTGATGTTTTAGGTATTGATAATTGGTTTGTGGATAATTCTGTAAGATTACATTTGCTATGTGATGTGCATTGTGTGATGTGTGATGCAGTGAGCAAGGTGAAGAAAAAATATTCAGGTTTTAGATTTTGACGTTTGCTTTTCTGCATCTTTGTAACTTTGTAAATTTGTATTATGTGCTATGATGAATATCTCTGGTCATGAATATCTGTGTGAGTAGCAAAAGACGGATGTAAAAGTGTAGTTTATCAAAAGTTTAAACACTGTATAGGAAGATACAGGTTAGATATGCAAACTTAACCCTTTTTTTTTTTGGGTAATACATTTATTAAAAACTTAAAATTATTTTTAGACTATAGTGTTTTTTTAAATTAGTTTAATTTGCATGCCTTATGAAGTTTGACTTTTATTAAATGTCACTTATGACATCTCCACAGTTTTTAATTAGATTCCCAAATATTACTTTTTCACCAAAAATGAAATGTTCAAGGAAAATGTTTGTATACCAGTAAAGTAACATATTACATATTGACAAATTTTCAGACAAAACCTATAATGAAGTCTGTCAAGTTTTGCCTGCAAAAAACAGAAGGAAATGTACAGTAACAGCCAAAGTATCCATAAAAATGATTTAGAAATCATTAACGTCTATAGCCTACATCTGTAGTCAATTTATGGAAATTGACTATCCATAAATGTGGACACTGTATGAAAGTGTTAATGTTAAAAAAAATCAGAAGATTATTTCATAGACTCACTATAAATAAAAAAAATTCAAAGATCTATGCAAACACATTTTATAATGAAAAGAACAAGACACCAAAGCAAAAATAAATCAGCAATGTGCAATAATCATTCTCAGTGTAGAGCAGTGTTACAGTGACATTGTTCTTTTAATCTTATTAAAAACTTTATTACTAATTGTATCTGAAGTCATTGTTCTACATGATAGACACAAAATGCTTAGAAAACATCTTTAACCCAATAAAACAGATGTGCCTTTTATTATTATTTGATTATAATGCATAACCTAATTACATCGTGTATGTGAATCTGGGTAATTTTTTGTAATGTTACTATCTGACTGCAAATATATAAAAAATGGACTCTTACCTTCTGTGTACAAAACCTCATTGAGTTACAAACATTGATATTAAGGTGGATGTTCTTCAGGCAACTAATGCCAGTTGTGGCTGGCCCTGCAACCACTCTTAACAGAATGTGACCTGTGTGTTGCTCCTGACAGAGAGTGTTGATCGAGTGATGTGCTTACTAGCATGTGGCTTCTTTGGTGTTCTTGTTGCCATGAGTTCTATGTACCTACCTCTTACGTCATATTAATACTGCCCACAAGTCCTTCCATCACTTAACTTCTCCAGTATAATCAGCTCAAATGTCTTGCACCTTTGTGTGTGTGTGTGCGCGCGTGCGTGTATGTATGTGTTTCAGAAAAAGCCCACGAAAGGAGGGCAAAGGTATCAAGGGCACACATCATGCCTACTAATGAACATCTTTCATTAAATACAGAGCTTGTATAATGTTACCTGAAAAATATGTTCATTTATGACATTTAAGACCCTTTGCCTTTCTACAGAACATTTTAAGAAATGCAAGCATTTTTCTTGATTCATGGTTAGTTTTATAAATGTAAAGATTTGTAAACATTTGTGCCATACCTTCTTTTCTCATCAGATTGGTGAATTTGTAATTGGACTGTGATATGCACCCGTTAGAAAATAATTCTCAAATAATGTATATTTGACTGATTTGTATGGCCAGTTTCAAACTTGTAAAATATGTCCAAAAAAAAGGACATTGCACCTTTACATGGATATTATGCCCTTTAGACACAGAAATGTCACCACTTAGGCTATTATAAGATTTAGTTAAATGGCTCAGATAATGGGGTGGCATGGTAGTGTAGTGGTTAGCACTGTCGCCTCACAGCAAGAAGATCCTGGGTTTGAGCCCAGTGGCCGACAAGGGCCTTTCTGTGTGGAGTTTGCATGTCTGTATGGGTTTCCTCTGGGTGCTCCAATTTCCCCCAAAGACATGCAGGTAAGGTTAATTGGTGGCTCTAATTTGACCATAGGTGTGAATGGTTGTTTGTCTCTATGTGTTGGCCCTGCGATGACCTGGCGACTTGTCCAGGGTGTACCCTGCCTCTCGCCCATAGTCAGCTGGGATAGGCTCCAGCTTGCCTGCGACCCTGTACAGGATGGATGGCTCAGATAACTCAGAACAGTCCACTCTGAAGCCTTATGCATGAGCTTGTATGAAGTACTAGAGTGCAGACATAGAAGCAGAAAGAAATAATTTGGTAGTGGTGTGAGAATTTCCAACATAATGGTTTTCTTTTTTTAATTTATAATTTTTTAAATAAAAAATATAAAAATAAATATGTATTTTTTACTTTATAATAATAATAATAATAATAATAATAATAATAATAATAATAATAATAATGATTTACAAAAGCAACATAACCCACAGCATACTGTCACTCTATCTGGCTGAGAGCTGTTGCTATGGTCACTGAGATGTCAGTGAAAATAATGACATTATATTATTATATTATACATATTATATATGTATTATATACTGTACCAGTCAAAAGTCTGGACACATCTACTCATTTTTTCTATATTTTGACTATTTTCTACATTGTGGAACAATACTGAAGACAAAACTATGAAATTAAATCTGGAACATATATGGAGTTATGTGGTACATAAAAATGCGAAAAAAGTTTCATATTTTAGATTCTTCAAAGTAGCCTCTGTTTACTTTGATGGTGCTTTGCACACGATTGGCATTATCTTAACCAGCTTCATGAGGAAGTTACCTGGAATGCTTTTCAATTAACAGGTGTGCCTTGTTAAAAGTTAATTAGTAGAATTTCTTGCCTTGCTAATGTGTTTTGAGACCATCAAACAGTAAACAATAATAATAATGTAGTGGTTAGCACTGTCGCCTCACAGCAAGAAGGTCCGGGTTTGAGCCCCGTAGCCGGCGAGGGTCTTTCTGTGCAGAGTTTGCATGTTCTCCCCCTGTCCGCGTGGGTTTCCTCCGGGTGCTCCGGTTTCCCCCACAGTCCAAAGACATGCAGGTTAGGTTAACTGGTGACTCTAAATTGACCGTAGGTGTGAATGCGAGTGTGAATGGTTGTCTGTGTCTATGTGTCAGCCCTGTGATGACCTGGCGACTTGTCCAGGGTGTACCCCACCTTTCGCCCGTAGTCAGCTGGGATAGGCTCCAGCTTGCCTGCGACCCTGTAGAACAGGATAAAGCGGCTACAGATAATGAGATGAGATAATAATGCAGTAAATAGCCCTATTCCACAACTGTAATAATCCATATGATGTCAAGGACCACTCAACCACGTAAAGAGAAATGATGGTCCTTCATTACTTTAAGAGATGAAGTGTCTTTTAATTAATAAAAATAAAGAAAAAACATTGAATTATAAGGTGTGCCCAAAGTTTTGACTGGTACTGTATATTAGAGTGAACTGAGGTGTACTGGGACATCAGGTGAATTGGGGCAGTCCAATTTAGAAGCAAAACTCAAACCCTTGCAGTGAAGCTGCTTGAGAGAAATAACATGACATAATTCATGTGACTTCAAATACAATGTTCTAATCAGCAGCAAAGAGGACATTGTCCTCAGAAAAAGACATATTCTGGCTACTTTTTGAAAGATAGAGTATATATAATTTTTAGCCAAATTTATTTGTATAGCGCTTTTAACAAGACATTGTTGCAAAGTAGCTTTACAGAAAAGTAAAGACTTTAAAGATATGAACTAATTTTATCCCTTATAAATGTATTTATCCCTGATGAGCAAGACTGAGGCGACGGTGGCAATAAAAAACTCCCTCAGACAACATAAGGAAGAAATCTTGAGAGGAACCAGACTCAAAAAGGAACCCATCCTTATTTGGGTGATAACAGATAGCATGATTATAAATAACTTGCTTCTATAACTGTGTCCTATATAGTTACAAAGTACAACTGCATAACCAGGAAATTCTTTATAGTTTCAGCATGAAGTCAATTTTGACCGTAGGTGTGAATGTGAGTATGAATGGTTGTCTGTGTCTATGTGTCAGCCCTGTGATGACCTGGCGACTTGTCCAGGGTGTACCCCGCCTTTCGCCCGTAGTCAGCTGGGATAAGCTCCAGCAAGAAGGCGGAGAACATGACTTCAACTGTTCATTGGTTGAGACTTGAATGAAAAACTGTTCATGACAACTGCAGTCCTAAAGTTACCATAGGAATTGCAGTCTTCAGCCATAACAGCAAAACGGTAAGTGTCCAGAGCATCTTCCAAGTGTGACTTTTGACTGTCCATATGGGGCCATCCTCCACAGGAGCAATGTGATGAGACTCCAGCCAGATGTAGGGCATCAGGATGGATCAGGTTGGTCCGAGGAGCAGAAGAGGTCAGCATCACTGGTGTCTCAGGATTGACATGCAACCTGACAGAAAGAGACAGACAAAGGGACCAATGGGGGGCAGTGGCAGAGGAGGGGCGGGGGCGACCGTCCCCCCTAAAATTATGTTGGGGGGCTGTGCCCCCCCAAGTTAGGATGGGAATCCTTTGACTATTTACAAGGAAGAAAAGGAGAGAGTAGTGTGAATAAACAGCCCGCTGTGCACCTTTGTTTTCCTTTTTTAAATCCCGCTGCATCCCTTCATCCCGGCACCCCGGTGGCATCCCTTTGTACTGTAGCACTCATTCGAATCAAAACCGATGCAAATTAGCCTGGCCCTGATGTCACCGATTGCCCCCGCTTTCTGGCATTTTCCTTATTTGGCTTACACAGAACTGCAAAACCCATCACTTTTAGTAGACAAGCTGATTTATGAATATTCTGTGGACTAATTAACCCATTGCTGTGGCAACTGTCTAGACATGTCTGGTCTCCTTGGGTACTCGCACCAAAGCGGGGACCATGTGACAGCAAGTCTATGACAGTGTCACTACATTTGTATCTGACTGATAACTCGTGTCCTGTCCGGATGGCTAGATAGCGTTCACGAGGCGTACAAGCAGTTTTGGCTGCCCAAAAACTTGATGCTGCTCTAGATCTACATGAATTCGCTTGCTGCCCTGACCACTCACTGAAAATCAGTATGAAGAGGAAAGTCCTTCCCATGCCATATGGTGCCGATCTCCGGGGGGGGGGCTAGCCTAGTGGTTAGCTTGTCCGCCTCTCGATTGGGAGATTGCGAGTTCTACTGGCGGTTGGGTCATACCAAAGACCACCATAAAAATGGTATCTAGGCAAGGCATGCTGCAATATGGATCCGAGTGGGGAGTCAAACTCTCACGGAGTATGAAAAGGAGTTTCAGACAAATATTCATTGCAAACTTTTTGGGCTTGACAAAGGCACCCAAGTTGCTTGATGATGATGAGGTAAGTTTTCAGTATAAATATTTTTAACATCCCAAGTCAAATTTTGCAAACCAAGAAATGAATGATTGTTTACTCGCAAACCCTGCTATGACCTGGTGACTTGTCCAGGGTATACCCTGCCTCTCGCCCATAGTCAGCTGGGATAGGCTCTAGCTTGCCTGTGACCCTGTAGAACAGGATAAGCGGCTACAGATAATGGATGGATGTTTACTCGGACTGAAGACTAAAGGAAAGACAGTTATTCGTGCTCTTGCTTTATACCACATAGGTGAGCAGGTACACTACTGTTCAAAAGTTTGGGGTCACCCAGACAATTTTGTGTTTTCCATGAAAAGTCACACTTTTATTTACCACCATAAGTTGTAAAATGAATAGAAAATATAGTCAAGACATTTTTCTGGCCATTTTGAGCATTTAATCGACCCCACAAATGTGATGCTCCAGAAACTCAGGCCAAGTTTACATTAGACCGTATCTGTCTTGTTTTCTTCGCGGATGCACTGTCCGTTTACATTAAAATGCCTGGAAACGGGAATCCGCCAGGGTCCACGTATTCAATCCAGATCGTGTCTGGTCCGGTGCTGTGTAAACATTGAGAATACGCGGATACGCTGTGCTGAGCTCTAGCTGGCATCGTCATTGGACAACGTCACTGTGACATCCACCTTCCTGATTCGCTGGCGTTGGTCATGTGACGCGACTGCTGAAAAACGGCGCGGACTTCCGCTTTGTATCACCTTTCATTAAAGAGTATAAAAGTATGAAAATACTGCAAATACTGATGCAAATACTGCCCATTGTGTAGTTATGATTGTCTTTAGGCTTGCCATCCTTCCACTTGCAAGTGGTAAGTGACGCGCATGCCCAATATGCACTGAGATCACACACACAGCGGCTCAGTCCCGAATCACTGCTTGTGTGCTTCACTCGCGCGCTCTGTGAGCTGCGCAGGGCCGGAGTGCGCACCCTCCAGAGGGCACTCGCTGTTCAGGGCGGAGTGATTTGGAGCGCAGGATGCCTGCGGAGCTGAGCGTATCCGTGTATTGGCGTTGCTGTGTGCACGCGAATCGTGTATTAGCGTTGCTGTGTGCACGCTAATCGTTTTAAAAACGTTAATCTGATGATCCGCTGATACGGTCTAATGTAAACCTCACCTCAATCTGCTCAAAGGAAGGTCAGTTTTATAGCTTCTCTAAAGAGCTAAACTGTTTTCAGCTGTGCTAACATGATTGTACAAGGGTTTTCTAATCATCCATTAGCCTTCTGAGGCAATGAGCAAACACATTGTACCATTAGAACACTGGAGTGATAGTTGCTGGAAATGGGCCTCTATACACCTACAGTGGTGCTTGAAAGTTTGTGAACCCTTTAGAATTTTTTATATTTCTGCATAAATAGGACCTAAAACATCATCAGATTTTCACACAAGTCCTAAAAGTAGATAAAGAGAACCCAGTTAAACAAATGAGACAAAAATATAATACTTGGTCATTTATTTATTGAGGAAAATGATCCAATATTACATATCTGTGAGTGGCAAAAGTATGTGAACCTCTAGGATTAGCAGTTAATTTGAAGGTGAAATTAGAGTCAGGTGTTTTCAATCAATGGGATGACAATCAGGTGTGAGTGGGCACCCTGTTTTATTTAAAGAACAGGGATCTATCAAAGTCTGATCTTCACAACACGTTTGTGGAAGTGTATCATGGCATGAACAAAGGAGATTTCCGAGGACCTCAGAAAAAGCATTGTTGATGCTCATCAGGCTGGAAAAGGTTACATAACCATCTCTAAAGAGTTTGGACTCCACCAATCCACAGTCAGACAGATTGTGTACAAATGGAGGAAATTCAGGACCATTGTTACCCTCCCCAGGATTGGTAGACCAACAAAGGTCACTCCAAGAGCATGGCATGTAATAGTTGGTGAGGTCACAAAGGACCCCAGGATAACTTCTAAGCAAGTTATGAAGGCCTCTCTCACACTGGCAAATGTTAATGTTCATGAGTCCACCATCAGGAGAACACTGAACAACAATGGTGTGCATGACAGGGTTGCAAGGAGAAAGCCACTGCTCTCCATAAAGAACATTGCAGCTCGTCTGCAGTTTGCTAAAGATCATGTGGACAAGCCAGAAGCCTATTGGAAAAAAAAGTTTTGTGGACAGATGAGACCAAAATAGAACTTTTTGGTTTAAATGAGGAGCGTTATGTTTGGAAAACACTGCATTCCAGCATAAGAACTGTATCCCATCTGTGAAACATGTTGGTGGCAGTATCATGGTTTGGGCCTGTTTTGCTGCATCTGGGCCAGGATGGCTTGCCATCATTGATGGAACAATGAATTCTGAATTATACCAGTGAATTCTAAAGGAAAATGTCAGGACATCTGTCCATGAACTGAATCTCAAGAGAAGGTGGGTCATGCAGCAAGACAATGATCCTAAGCACACAAGTTGTTCTACCAAAGAATGTTTAAAGAAGAATAAAGTTAATGTTTTGGAATGGCCAAGTCAAAGTCCTGACCTTTATCCAATCGAAATGTTGTGGAAGGACCTGATGTGAGCAGTTCATGTGAGGAAACCCACCAACATCCCAGAGTTGAAGCTGTTCTGTATGGAGGAATGGGCTAAAATTCCTCCAAGCCGGTGTGCAGGACTGATCAACAGTTACTGGAAACATTTAGTTGCACTTATTGCTGCACAAGGGGGTCACACCAGATACCGAAAGCAAAGGTTCACATACTTTTGCCACTCACAGATATGTAATATTGGATCATTTTCCTCAATAAATAAATGACCAAGAATAATATTTGTGTCTCATTTGTTTAACTGGGTTCTCTTTATCTACTTTTAGGACCTGTGTAAAAATCTGATTATGTTTTAGGTCATATTTATGCAGAAATATAGAAAATTCTAAAGGGTTCACAAACTTTCAAGCACCACTGTATGTAGATATTGCACCAAAAAACAGACATTTGCAGCTAGAATAGTCATTTACCACATTAGCAATGTACCGTATAGAGTGTATTTCTGATTAGTTTAAAGTGATCTTCATTGAAAAGAACAGTGCTTTTCTTTCAAAAATAAGGAAATTTCAAAGTGACCCCAAACTTTTGAACGGTAGTGTATATAAGTCTATTAGCTCTTTAATTCAACAAAGACACTGAGGACAAATTTTCTCGCATTTTGTTTTTGTGTGCGCGTGTGTGTGTGTGTGTGTGTGGTGGGGGGCAGCGGATCCATGAGAAAACTAAGGGAATGTAGTTTTTCCAATTTACCAATACAGCCCCATACAGTGGTGCTTGAAAGTTTGTGAACCCTTTAGAATTTTCTATATTTCTGCATAAATATGACCTAAAACATCATCAGATTTTCACAAGTCCGAAAAGTAGATAAAGAGAACCCAATTAAACAAATGAGACAAAAATATTATACTTGGTCATTTATTTATTGAGGAAAATGATCCAATATTACATATTTGTGAGTGGCAAAAGTATGTGAACCTTTGCTTTCAGTATCTGGTGTGACCCTCTTGTGCAGCAATAACTGCAACTAATGGCCCTTTTCCATTACCCTTTTTCAGCTCACTTCAGCTCGCTTCAGCTCACTTCAGCCCGACACGGCTCGCGTTTCGACTACCAAAGAACAGCACGACTCAGCTCGCTTCAGCCCTGCTTAGCCCCTAAAACTCGCACGGTTTTGGAGTGGGGCTGAAGCGAGCCAAACCGAGCCGAGTGAGGCTGGGGGCGTGAGCAGACACTCCCCTGTGCACTGATTGGTGAGGAGGAGTGTCCTCACATGCCCACACACGCCCCGCGAGCACGCTGGGATCTGTAAACACCGTCAACCCGGAAGAATAATAATTATGAATTACGAGAATTTCTGAAGCCTTATGCGCCTCGCCTCATCTATAGGCTCTTGCCAGTATCTGTTGGCGTTGTCGGTGACAACAAGCCACAGCACCAAGACCAGCAACACTAACGACTCCGTGTCCTCCATGTTTATTGTTTACTATTCGGGTCGTGAGACTACCACTTAAAAGATCACTGATGTCACTGTTTGCGCTGCTTAACGACATCACGTGACGTCCACCCACTTTCGCTAATTCCACCCAATGTGTCCACCCACTTCCAGCCAGCACGGTTCAGCGCGGTTGTAGTCGAAATGCAACTCCAACAGACCCGCTCAGCTCGACTCAGCCCAACTCAGCACGGCACGGCTCAGCCCGACTCAGCCGCGTTTGTAGTGGAAAAGCGGCATAAACGTTTCCGGTAACTGTTGATCAGTCCTGCACACCCACTTGGAGGAATTTTAGCCTATTCCTCCATACAGAACAGCTTCAACTCTGGGATGTTGGTGGGTTTCCTCACATGAACTGCTCGCTTCAGGTCCTTCCACAACATTTTGATTGGATTAAGGTCAGGACTTTGACTTGGCCATTCCAAAACATTAACTTTATTCTTCTTTAACCATTCTTTGGTAGAACGACTTGTGTGCTTAGGGTCGTTGTCTTGCTGCATGACCCACCTTCTCTTGAGATTCAGTTCATGGACAGATGCCCTGATATTTTCCTTAAGAATTCACTGGTATAATTCAGAATTGATTGTTCCATCAATGATGGCAAGCCATCCTGGCCCAGATGCAGCAAAACAGGCCCAAACCATGATACTACCACCACCATGTTTCACAGATGGGATAAGGTTCTTATGCTGGAATGCAGTGTTTTCCTTTCTCCAAACACAACACTTCTCATTTAAACCAAAAATTTCTATTTTGGTATCATCCATCCACAAAACATTTTTCCAATAGCCTTCTGGCTTGTCCACATGATCTTTAGCAAACTGCAGATGAGCAGCAATGTTTTTTTTGGAGAGCAGTGGCTTTCTCCTTGCAGCCCTGCCATGCACACCATTGTTGTTCAGTGTTCTCCTGAAGGTGGACTCATGAACATTAACATTAGCCAATGTGAGAGAGGCCTTCAGTTGCTTAGAAGTTACTGACTAATTAAGTAATTAAGTTATAACATCATCGTTTCTGCTTCATATAGAAAAAATACATGGATGAAATGTACTCTAATAGAGACATTAAACTTAGCTTTACTCCACCAAAATTTGCCTCTCAAAATGCGGGAAATAGCATTTTAGAGGGTTAAAAATTCCAAAATTTCCGGGGGGGGGCATGCCCCTGGACCACCCCTAGATTTGGTGTGCTTTCAGCACGCAACACATCACCCCCCATCCAAAACTTCATGCCGCCGCCTTGGGGGGAGCAAAAACACAGACTGTTAGGTATGCCCAGTGTCACCCTAATGGTTAAGAACAGTATACATTTGTACTGAGTGCAAGCAGGGGCTCTGGCAAGACTAACTATGACAGCAGAACTAAAAGGGAGAGCCAGATGGTAACACAGACATGAGGGAGCCGTGGAACATAAAGCAGCCAACCACTCCACCATCACCAAACCCGAGTGAATGTGTGAGAGTAGGGGGTGACAGCATCCATAATTCCCAGTTTACCAAAACACTCTATACCTGAGGACCCTCCAGATCTACTTCTTTACCTAATAAATAAAAACAACCTATCAACAAAAGGCTTGACTAAAAAGATATGTTTTCAGCCTGGACTTAAACTGAGACTATGTCTGAGTCCCAAACACTGCTTGGAAGGCTGTTCCATAACTGCGGGTCTTTGAAAAAAAAAAGGGAAAAAAAAGGCTCTGCCCCCTGATGTAGCCTTCACTATATGAGATACCAAATGATAGCCTGCACCTTTTGATCTAAGTAGGTGTGGCATGTCATAAAGGACCAGAAGTTCACTCAGGTACTGTGGTGCAAGACCATTCAGTGTTTTAAAGGTCAATAGTAGTATTTCATAATCCATGAAAATTTGATTGGGATTCAATGCAATGTGGACAAGATAGGGGTGATGTGGTCATATCTTCTAGTTCTAGTAAAGATTCTTGCTGCTGCATTTTTAACTAACTGGAGCTTGTTTATGCACTTATTGGAACATCCAGACAGTAAGCCATTACAATAATCCAACCTAGAGGTACCAAAAGCATGAATTAGTTTTTTTCTGCATCATGTAGTGACATTGTATTTCTTATCTTAGCAACATTTCTGAGATGAAAGAAAACTAATGTTATTGATATGAGTTTCAAATGAAAGACTGGAGTCAATGATCACCCCAAGGTCTTTTACTGCTACACATGAAAAAAACAGAAAGGCCATCCAGAGTTACTGTGTAATCAGAAAACCTATTTCTAGCTCCATGTGATCCCAGTACAAGTACTTCTGTTTTGTCAGAGTTAAGCAGAAGGAAATTAATAAGCATCCAGTGTCTAATGTCTTTTACACATTCCTCAATTTTATTAAGCCGGTGGCTCTCATCTGGCTTTGCAGAAACATACAACTGTGTGTCATCAGCATAACAGTGGAAATTAATGCCATGCTTATGAATAATATTACCCACCGGTAACATATATAAAGAAAAAAACAGTGAGCATAAGACAGAACCTTGTGGAACACAAAACATTGCCTTAGTATGCAGAGAAAAATTGGTCAGCTAAATAAGACCTGATAGTCGTCAGTTAAATAAGACCTGAGCCAGGAGAGGGTTGTTCCCTTAAAACTCACAATATTTTCTAGTCTGTCAAGGAGAATGGAATGATCAGTGGTGTTAAAGGCTGCAGTAAGGTCAAGCAATACAAGCAGGGAGACACAGCCCTGATCAGGTGCCAATAGTAGGTCATTTACTACTTTAACAAGAGCTGTCTCTGTGCTATGATGAGGTCTAAATCCTGACTGATACATTTCATGGATGTTATTCCTTTGTAAACATGAGCATAACTGCTGTGCCACAGCTTTTTCTAGGATCTTGGAGATAAAGGGGAGGTTTGATATTGGCCTATAATTGGACAGCCGACAGGGGTCGAAGTCAGGTTTTTTAAACAGGGGTTTGATAACTACTAGTTTAAAGGATTTGGGTACATAGTCAGTTCTAAGGGAAGAATGGTTATTTTTAGAAGAGGTTCAATTGCTTCTGGTATTATCTGTTTGAAGAGTTGTGTAGGTAAGGGATCTAATACACAAATTGAAGATTTTGATGTGGAAATTAATGAAGTTAGTTCAATTTTTCTCAGGGGAGTAAACCATTCTAATTGCTGATCTGATGCAGTTACATTCTTAACTACAGGGTTACTTAAATTGTCTGGCCTTAAATTAGTAGTTTGAATTTTTTGTTGGATATTTTTAATTTTGTCAGTGAAAAAAATTAATGAAGTTGTTGCTACTACATATTGCAGGTGCACATCAGTCTCTGGTGGCATTTTTCCTAGTTAATTTTGCTCCAGTATTAAATAAGAATCTAGGATTAATTTTGTTATTCTTTATTAGGGTGGGGAGATATGTTGATCTAGCAGCACTAAGAGCTTTAGGAGGCTCTCTTTCCATGCTAATTGAAATACTACCAATTTTTTTTTGACACCACTTACGTTCTAACTTTTGAATGGTCTGTTTTAAGGTGCGAGTATAATCACTGTACCAGGGTGCTAGTTTTTTTTTTTCCTTTTAACTGGAGCTAAAGTACAGTGTCTTGCAAAAGTATTCATCTCCCTTGGTGTTTGTCCTGTTTTGTTGCATTACAAGATGGAATTAAAATGGACTTTTGGGGGGTTAGCACCATTTGATTTACACAACATTACTACCACTTGAAAGGTGCAAATTGGTGTATTATTGTGACACAACAATATGAAAAAGATGAAAAAAAAACCCACCCAGAAATCTGGAGTGTAAATAGGTATTCACTCCCTTTCATATGAAACCCCCAAATAAGAGCTGGTCCAACCAATTCACTTCATAAATCACATAATTAGTTGATTAAGATCCACCTGTATGCAATCAAAGTGTCACATGATCTGTCACATGATGTCTGTATAAATAACATGTTCTGGAAGGACTCTGACTCTGCAATACTACTAAGCAAGCAACATGAAAACCAAGGAGCATTCCAAACAGGTCAGAGACAAAGTTGTGGAGAAGTATAGATCAGGGTTGGGTTATAAAAAATATCCCAAACTTTGGATATCCCACAGAGCACCATTAAATCCATTATACTAAAATGGAAAGAATATGGCACCACTACAAACCTGACAAGAGAAGGCCGCCCACCAAAACTCACAGACCAGGCAAGGAGGGCATTGATCAAAGATGCAACAAAGACATCAAAGATAACACTGAAGAAGCTGCAAAGATCCACAGCAGAGCTGGAAGTATTTGTCCATAGGACCACTTTAAGCTATACACTCCACAGAACGGGGCTTTATGGAAGAGTGGCCAGAAAAAAGTAATTGCTTAAGAAAACACATTTGGAGTTTGCATGTGGCAGACTCCCCAAACACATGGAAGAAGATTCTCTGGTCAAATGAGACTAAAATTAATCTTTTTTGGCCATCATGGGAAATGCCATATGTGGCACAAACTCAACACCCTGAAAACTCCATTCCTACAGTGAAGCATTGTGGTGGCTGTAATGGAAACTTCTAATAAACACTTCAGAACGCTTAGCAGTTGTCTTTTCAGTTATTTATTATAGATCATATAAAACAGAGATATAAAATAGGAAAGGAAAAAGAAGAGAAGATACCACTTCAGATGATGCCGAGAGTACGCACTCTGAGTTGTGTCTTAGTGGCTGTTATCTATTATACTCTAAAGGCATTCGCTTACTGCTCGCATCTGTATGCGATTGGCTCGAGGCTTGGCCTTGAAGTTAGACATCAGCTCTTTGTTAAAGCAGACAAACCAGTGTGCTCTAATTAAGCGCTCTGGATATGTGGTCAGGCATAACATGATATGAAACAAACAAGACAGCTTGCTTATCACCAGCCGTTTGAGCCAAGGACACAGAAACATAGAATAGGAATGCTCATTCACTAAATTTCCTTCACAGTGGCAGCATCATGCTGTGGCATATTTTTCATCTGCAGGGACAGGAAAGCTGGTCAGGACTGAAGGAAAGATGGATGGCACTAAATAAAGCAGGGGTTCTCAACCTTTTCTGCTTCGAGGCCCACCTATTCATACTTGTAACAAGTCAGGCCCATTAAAAGATCCCCAGTTATTTTGGGTCCTCTATTCTATTAGAATCTAATAATCTATTGTAAAGTGTATTAATGGAATGCAACATTACTCCCTGTTACAGATGGGGGCCCGGGACTTAAATAAATGCAAGAAAAACAATCTGTTTTTAATTGTAGGTATTGTATTTAAAACTAGATGGATGTGACGGAAGCCAACATAAAATTATGCATGCAGGGCATTCTCAGCCAAAAAGGATTAATGATCCAGAAGTGGAGTCTGGTCCATTAACACGAGAACTTATTGCCATGTTTGTGTACAGCAAACAAGCAAGTTATTAAAACCAATAAGTACACTCAAAAGGAGTGGCTATAGAAACCACTCAATGGGATAGATCCTTACACATTAACAAAGAAGGATTTTTCCTATGACTTGGAAAATTATCCATCCGTTGACTTCCCCGACGTCTCAAACTACCTGATGCTGCAGACAATGTTCTACAGGACAAACAGATGAAAACTTGGAAGAGCATGGAGGCATACAACTTTTTATATGTGGCTGGGTTAAAGATCTGGGGATCAGGACACTACAAGATAGACAGTGGTAGACGGATCTAAGTGCAGGAAGAGTGTTTATTAGCAGGTGCGATATTTATAAAAACAAAACACAAACAAAAGCATAATCACAAAGCAGAGTATTTAAACAGCATTATAAACATGGCTAGAAACAAATGTAACAGTGATAATGACATCACAAAGCCTCTGTGAAAACAGCGTCCATATCCGTATCTGTCCGTATCTGCTGATTGCGCTCAAATTAGTATCAGGTGTTTCCCATAATGACTGGGTCCCAAGAACGCACACCACGCGCTTCGTGACCGTACATCCGCTTGAGCTGTGCCAGACTCAAGTGCGTGAACGCGTGGCATTCAAGTGTTCACATGCTATGTGACCATAAATTTTAGCTCACCTGTATATCGTCATGCATCGCAACCAAAATGCATCATTTTCATCGATAACCCGTCACAAACCACTGTGAGCTGTAGTGTGACCATAGCTTAATGAGGTGGATGTGACATCAGATGGAACCCAGGAATTGTAACCGACTATGAGTAAAAATCAGCTTCAACTTGGAAAAAAAAAATTAGTGGCCCACAGCCCAGTGGTTGAGAAACACTGAAATAAAGTACAGTTCTTGAGAAAAACCTGTTTGAGTCAGCCAGAGTTTTGAGACTGGGACGAAGGTTCACATTCCAGCAGGACAATAAACATACTGCTAAAGCTACACTGGAATGGTTTAAAGGGAAACATTTAAATGTCTTGGAATGCCGAGTCAAAGTCCAGACCTCAATCCAATTGACAATCTATGGCATAACTTGAAGTTTGCTGTCCACCAACACAGCCCATCTACTGTAACTTGAAGGAGTTGGAGCAGTTTTGCCTTGAGGAATGGGCAAAAATCTCAGTGGCTAGATGTGCTAAGCTAATAGAAACATACCCCAAGAGACTTGCAGCTGTAATTGCAGCAAAAGGTGGCTCTACAAAGTATTGACTTTGGGGGGTGAATACCTATGCACACTTCAGATTTCTGCCTTTTCATCTTAATTATTGTTTGTGTCACAATAAAAAACAAGTTGCACCTTTAAAGTGGTAGGCATGTTGTGTAAATCAATAGGTGCTACCCCCCTCCCCTCCCCCCCAAAAAAAAAAAAAAATCCATTTTAATTCCAGCTTGTTATGTGACAAAACAGGACAAACACCAAGGGGGATGAATACTTTTGCAAGACACTGAATAGTGGAATGTTGACTCTAAGCATTCAGTTGCCTGATCAAGTTCTGTGGGGTCTGATGGTGATCCAATCAAAGTTGATAATTCTGGGAGACTACTTATAAAACTTTGTGAAGTAGTTGATGTGAATATACGTTTAACACAGTAGCATGGCAAGATGCATATATTATTGCTCAGGCATATTTTGAATAAGATGAGATAATGATCTGAGATAGCTTCAGACTGTGAACGTGTGACTATATTTTCTGTATTTAATCTGAATCTTAGTATTAGATCAAGTGTGAGACCACCATTATGAGTACTGTAGGTCCTATGACATTCTGATTAAACCCTACTGAATCTAGAATGGACACGAAGGTTGTTTTCAGAGGGTCTTCTGGGTTATCGAAATTAATATTAAAGTGAAATTCAGAAAGGAACTCAGAATATGGCCCGGGGTCCTGTAAATAATAAGTAACAGAATTGGCTGGGTAGACATTTTTTGTGGCTACATATGTTATGGGGTGGCACGGTGGTACAGTGGTTAGCACGGTCACCTCACAGCAAGAAAGTTCTGGGTTCAAGCCCAGTGGTCAACAGAGGCCCTTCTGTGTGGAGTTCTCCCTGTGTCTGTGTGGGTTTCCTCTGGGTGCACTGGTTTCGTCCACAGACATATGGTACAGTTAAGTTAAGTGGCTACTCTAAATTGCCCAAAGGTGTGAGAAAGGACCTGGCCACCCACCTTGGCAATTCAGGCCAAGTCACGTTCACCTCAAGCCCAGATCAGGTTCAGCAGTGATGATGCCATATGTTATGTTAGTATGTAGAACTTCAAGCATATTGAATTTATGTCCAGGTTTTTGTTTCATGTCTTGATAATCATTATAATTTAACAAATATTACTAACACAATTATGATCTATATTTACATGATGTACTACTGTAAAAAAAAAAGCATCAAGTTTGTCCAGCTCAAAAATAAAGTTCAAATCATGTGCGCATGTTTATTATTTAATGTCTGTCAAGATAGCCAAACATGAGCCACACATGATTTGGGTTAATTGTTACAGTCAAGTCAGTTTATCTGTATAGCGCTTGTAACAATAGACATTGCTGCAAAGCAACTTTACAGAAAAAAAAAACACATTTTAAACATATGAACTAGTTTTATCCCTTATTTATTTATTTATTTATTTATTTATTTAACAGTCTTAAAATAAGTGGGCATAAAATCACTATCCAGTAACTGGGAATCTCAGCCTCTATCTTTGGCCTAACTTTCTTACTGACTCAGTGAGCAGTAATTTAACATCAAACTTCTGTACATATATAAAGAACAACTCTGATGTTAAATTAGTGCTCACTGAGTCAGTATGTAAAGAACTTGAATTGTTAGCTCTTGAAATAGATTTATCCAGAAATCATATTATGTTAGTGGGATGTTATTGGCCCCCATCTGCCCCTAGTAATTCACTGTCCATGCTTGTGAAGCTTCTATTCTAACTGAAATACAATGAATTAATGTTGGTTGGTGATTTGAATTGGGACTGGCTTACACCTGCATCTGACCCACTGAAAGCACAGTGTGACTCTTTAAATCTTACTCAATTAATTAACCAATCAATTAATTACCAATTAATTAACCTACAAGACCCAATCCCAAATGCTTGCAAAAATCTACACTCATTGACTTAATTTTAACACACATGCCTTTTAATTTTGCTGCCTCAGGTGTTTTTCCTAATTATGTGTGATCATTGTGTGATAGCAGTAGTGCGAGATACAAAGACCCCTAAAAGTAAGCCTCATTTTGTTGAAAAACGTAATATGAAGTTGTTTAATGAGCAAGCCTTTTTGCATGATTTGTATATTTTTAATTGGAATAGAATTGCCCTTTTTGATGATGTTGAACTGTCCTAGAATTATTTTCATAAAAGCTTCATTTGTCTTGTAAATAAACATGTCCCTTTTTGCAAATTTAGACTCAAAGGGCATGATAATCCTTGGTTTACAACTGACCTGCTAGATGTATTGCATGAACATAATCCTGCTTGGACCAGGGCACATAAGTCTAGACTAGAGGCTGATTGGCTCAATTTTAGACAACTGAGAAATAAATTTACCTTTCTCCTTTGAAAAGCAGATTTTTACTTGTCCAAGACTATGGAAAGCCTCAAAAACCCAAAGAAATTCTGGAAGACCATCAAGTCATTGTCTGCTAGCTGTAACTCAGTATTCCATCCAGTGTACTTGTTGATGGTCTCAGTGTAACTGACAGGACAGAAATGTTAAATTATTTTAATAATCATTTTATTTCCTCTGACTTCTTGTTTGTCTGAAAACTCAATGAGTATATCAATTACTGACAGGACCATTGATAATACTCAGGTTTCTAACTTTAAATCCTTTTACCACAACAGAGGTCAAAAGGGGTTTAAAAGAATTGAATCCAAGAAAACCAGCTGGACCAGATAACTTAGAGCCTTTCTTTTAAAAAAAAATTGGCATCTGAAATTTTTTTCTGGACCACTGTGTCATATTTTTAATCTAACTTTGTCATCAAATGAAATTCCCAAGGACTGGAAATCTACCTTTGTTATTCCCCTCCTAAAAGGAGGGGACCCATGTCACAGTGCAGGCACTTACAGATGTATGCTCATAAGAGTGACGAGGCACAAACAGTAACCAGAGCCAAAACGAGAGATGAGAATCAGAGTTGTAGAACTAGCGAGGCTCAGGCGATCAGCAAACAGCATTAAGGGGGAAAGACAAAAAGAGTGAAAACGGAAAATAGAGAAGCAAGAGTCAGAAGAACAAGAGTCAGTCAGAAAACAACAAGGCATGGTATGAACTGATATAGGCAGAATCAGTCAGAAAACAACAAGGCATGGTATGAACTGATATAGGCAGAACAAGTAAAAGAATATGTTGCGACCAACTCTATTTTGTCACCATTTCAGTCAGGTTTCTGCAAAAATTATAGTCCTATTACTACTACTGCCATGAAGGTCATACATGATATAACAGAAGCTCTCGATAACAAGCAGTGCTGTCTTGTTTTGTTTATAGATTTTTATAAAGCCTTCGATACTGATCACATGACATTAATTGATCTTACAGCTATTGGTTTTTCTATACAAAACAGTTGAATGGTTTGCAAATTACATCACAGGCAGAACCCAGGCTGTTCAGATAGAGGGTTCTACCTCGGATTTATTGCAAGTACATAAATGAGTCCCACAAGGTTCAACTCAGTTTTTCATTTCTATGCTGAAGACATGGTCATCTGCTGCTTCACACCCACTCCTGTAAAAGACTTTCAAATATCTTCAACATGCATTTGACAGACTACAAGAACAGCTTTGTCATCTGTAACTTATTTTAAATGCAGAGAAAACAAAAGTTATGTTCTTTACCACTTCGAAAACAGCAAGAACAGCATTGTCTGAGAAAATTTTAACAAGAAATGGTCAACAGATAGAGTTGGTATCTACATTTAAATAACTAGGATTTTTAATTGACAACTGTAATGTTACCCTGATTACAGTGGATGCTGAATCACAGGCAGGTGGAATCTGGTTCACTTTTTGGGTTTTATTTACAGCCACAACTCAAAGAAAACATGCTTTTCAGCTGTTTTAACTCAATTCCTGGGGAGTAATGCACTGGGATGACTTCAGCCCAGGAAAGACCATAACTTTCTGCTCCTCTTCCCCTTTTATCTGCTCCCTCTCACTGCACCCAAACACACAGACAGCACATTAATTCACAACAGGTGCTTCCACTTTGCCACTCACCTTCCCCTGATTCGCTTTCCATTCAGTGACCACACCCCCACTGCTACAATGCCCACTTGTCTTTTAAGGAGTACCTTCATCTCATCTCATCTCATTATCTCTAGCCACTTTATCCTGTTCTACAGGGTCGCAGGCAAGCTGGAGCCTGTCCCAACTGACTACGGGCATTGTAAAAAAAACTGAAGCTCTTATTAGGATTTTATTATAGAAACAAGTCTTGCTTTTCTTTTCATGTGAAACAGAAACTCGTTGAATTGACCTTTTTGTCTGTTATTGATTATGGAGATATGTTGTATATGAATGCATCTGCTCATTGTCTTCGCATGCTGGATAGCATGTATCATGGGGCACTGAGATTTGTTACAAACTGTGATAGATAGATAGATAGATAGATAGATAGATAGATAGATAGATAGATAGATAGATAGATAGATAGATAGATTCTTTATTGTCATTGCAGATTACTATACAATGAAACACTGTTTGAGGGCTCAAATCACAGCAGCATATCAATAAAATAAAAATAAATAAATAATATACATAACCTTTCAAAAAGCAGCATATTGGCATATAAGCAGCATTATAAACTACAGTTTGTAATTATACAATGTAGCCAAACACAGTAAGGTGCAGAGTATGAGTCCAAGTCCAGATCAAGCCTCCAGCAGAGCTTTTACAGCCCTGGGGAAGAAGCTATTTTGGTGTCTTGCTGTTCGTGACTTTATGACCCTGAGCCTGCCAGAGGGAAGGGTGTCAAAAAGACATTGTCCGGGGTGAGTGTAGTCAGTCCTAATCTTTGTGGCTCTGTTTCTCAGCCTGGCAGAGTAGATCTGTTCCAGGGATTGGAGGGGGTACCAATGATTTTAGATGCAGTCCTGATGATCCGCTGCAGGTCTTTCCTCTCCTCTGAGGTGCAGCTGGAGAACCACACTGTGCATCCATAACTCAGAACACTTTGTATGGTGCACTGGTAGAAATTGGTGAGGAGCTTCTGTGAGAGCCCAGTTTTCCTCAGGGATCGCAGGAAGAAGAGTCTCTGCTGGGCCTTCTTCACCACCTCTCTGGTGTTCACTCCCCATGCCAGGTCCTCTGAGAAGTGAACACCGAGGTACTTGAAGCTCCCCATCTGTTCCATCTCCTTTCCAGAGATCACCAGGCTGGCATTTGTTTTAACCAGTCGTTTTTTTAAATCAGTGACAAGCTCCTTTGTTTTGTTGGTGTTAAGGAGCAAGTCATTGTTCTGACACCAAGATCTGAGGGCCTGAACTTCCTCTCTGTAGGCTGCCTCATCTCTGTTGGTTATCAACCCCACCACAGCTGTGTCATCTGCAAACTTGCATATTTGGTTTGAGTTATGAATTCTGCGATTCTTTTACTCACCACTATGTTCTCTACTCTAAAGTGAATTGGTCATCCTTATGTGCTTGTCACCTCAGTCACTGGTACAGTATGTCTCATCTCATCTCATTATCTGTAGCCGCTTTATCCTGTTCTACAGGGTTGCAGGCAAGCTGGAGCCTATCCCAGCTGACTACGGGCGAAAGGCGGGGTACACCCTGGACAAGTCGCCAGGTCATCACAGGGCTGACACATAGACACAGACAACCATTCACACTCACATTCACACCTACGGTCAATTTAGAGTCACCAGCTAGCCTAACCTGCATGTCTTTGGACTGTGGGGGAAACCGGAGCACCCGGAGGAAACCCACGCGGACACGGGGAGAACATGCAAACTCCACACAGAAAGGCCCTCGCCGGCCACGGGGCTCGAACCCAGACCTTCTTGCTGTGAGGCGACAGCGCTAACCACTACACCACCGTGCCGCCCGGTACAGTATGTGTTCATCTACAAAACCATTCTGGGCAAAATTCCCTCTTACTTATCTTTTCTTTTAAAATGGAAACAAGGAGGTCACAATCTTTGCTCTATGGACATTTTGCAATTTTTTTTGTTCCTAAAGTGATAAAAGCTTTCCTTCCCATTTCAGTTATGTTTTTGGCACCTGATGCTTGGAACAATTTACAATCTGAACTTCAACTTCAAAACCTCGTATCTTTGACCGAATTTAAAGCACTAGTGAAAACTTTGGAGTCCAGGCTGTCTGTGTGCAAGTGTTTTATATGAGTGAGTTTTAATGTAGCTAAATTATGTGTTGTCTGATTATTTATAGTAACAGTGTTGCTGCTGTCTTGGCCAGGTGTCCCTTGTAAAAGAGATCCTTGATCTCAGTGGGACTAACCTGATTAAATAAATGCTAAAACGGGCAAGCAAGCAAACAAACAAACAAACAAAACCTTACATAAAATCTCAATTATTTTTTTTCAAAAAAGATTATACAAAAAATATTTGTATAGAGGGTTCTTTTTTAAATCACAAAACCATAACCTATATTTTTGAGCTGTATGTTTTGATACACTGGCAAAATGTATATTTATTAAATACACACCACAACATAAGAATATTATTTAAAGTGACATGTATATAATTCAAATATACAAAATTCTTATTCAAATAATTTTGTCAGCTTCCAAGCTCCATAGGAAGTGAAATAGACTGCTGAGTATGCTGAAAATTTTCCTTAGTATACTGTGTTCATTAACCTTCATCCTACCAAGTGGGGTCCATCTGGACCCCGCACCTATATGTTTGTTTGCCATTTTAAAAATATGTGACATACTGCCTCACCGTTTTATGAATTTGTTGGAATTTATGTCTTAATTAAAACACTAAAGCACCGGAAGATCAGCTTTTTGCATTGTGAAGGTATAATTAATTTGTTACTGGGGTCCAGCCGGACCCCAGAGTAAAGTTTATCTGTCTTTCATTTTATAATTGAATAGCACACTGAAAGTTAACTTCTTTTATTTCTTTTATGTTCCATAATGAAACTACCAAGGCATTCCTTCTTGGGGTCCGTGTGGACCCCACTGCTGCAATAAGCACAGGCTGCAAAACAAAAGCCCTAAATTATTTTACAATTACTTTTTTGTTTTAAATTCTGTAAGAAAAGACCCAAGTTGTAATCCAGAATGTTTTACAGCTGCATGAGCTGCAAAAATCATGTATATAATTCCAATTTTTTTTGTGGCGCTATAATTTGCTACATGTATGCTAGTTATTGCAATATTATTGCAATGTTATTGCATTTATAATACATCATTGATATTCAGCCATAGTGGATTTTGTTCTTCAATAAAGTTATGTCTGTTTGCTGCATTGAATTGGTTCTTACTGCATTGATTTCAAGGTATTCCCTCCTGGGGTCCATACGGACCCAGCCTGGTAGTTTGTGTATGTAAAATTGGCTGGTAGGATGAAGGTTAAGTGTGTTCTTTATGCCTTGGGCCCTTTAGTGTATTACTGTTATTAATACAAGATGTTCTGAACAAAACTTATCTGGTGATTTTGTCTTTATAAGCTTTAATTTTAAAGAAAAGTATTGGGGTCCAAACGGACCCCACATGGTAAGATTAAGGTGTAAAATAGCATGGTAGGATGAGGGTTAAATTTAAGAGATTAATGTTATAGCATGGTAGGATGAGGGTTAAATTTAAGAGATTAATGTTAATGTTAATTTGTGTTTACATCATGTGTTATGTCGTTATTGCAAGAAATAAATTATAAAATGTACTTTTCGTGTTTTTTTGTGGTCATTAGTATAGAAGGGTTCTTCTATACTGAATTTTAGACAAGATTGATGAAGAATTTGGGAAATACTTAATATTTTCTAAACTGCTTTGTTGTTATTTTATAAAATTAAAAGCCATGGAAATAAAGCTCTGGAAAAAAAATGAAGAGACCACTGCAAAATTATCAGTTTCTCTGGGTTTACTATTTCTAGGTATATGTTTGAGGAACATGAACATTTTTCTCTCTCATCTCATTTTCTTCCGCTTATTCAGGGCCGGGTCACGGAGGCAGCAGTCTGAGCATGGAAGCCCAAACTTCCCTCTCCCCAGACACCTTGGCCAGCTCCTCGGGAAGAACACCAAGGCGTTCCCAGGCCAGCTGAGAGACATAGTCCCTCCAGAATGTCCTGGGTCTTCCCTGGGGCCTCCTCCCAGGGGGACATGCCTGGAACACCTCCCCAGGGAGGCGTCCAGGAAGCATCTGAAAGAGATTCCCGAGCCACCTCAGCTGATTCCTCTCGATGTGGAGGAGCAGCGGCTCTACTCCGAGCTCCTCCCAAGTGACTGTGCTTCTCACCATATCTCTAAGGGAGCGCCCAGCCACCCTGCGAAGGAAACTCATTTCGGCCGCTTGTATCTGTGATCTTGTTCTTTTGGTCATTACCCAAAGCTCATGACCATAGGTGAATGTTGGAATGTAGCTCAACCGGTAAATCAAGAGCTTCATCTTTTGGCTCAGCTCCTTCTTCACCACAATGGACTGGTAAAGTGACCACATCACTGCGGGGGCTGCACCAATCCGCCTGTCAATCTCACGCTCCATCCTTCCCTCACTCATGAACAAGATCCTGAGATACTTAAACTCCTCTACTTGAGGCAGGACTTCTCCACCAACCTGAAGAGGGCAAGCCACCCTTTTCCGGTTGAGAACCATGGCCTCGGACTTGGAGGTGCCGATTCTCATCCCAGCCACTTCACACTCGACTGCAAACTGCCCCAGTGCATGTTGAAGGTCCTGGTTTGAAGAAGCCAACAGGACAACATCATCCGCAAAAAGCAGAGATGAAATCCTGTGGTTCCCAAACAGGATTCCCTCCGGCCCCTGGCTGCACCTAGAAATTCTGTCCATAAAAATTATGAACAGAACCAGTGACAAAGGGCAGCCCTGCCGGAGTCCAACATGCACTGGGAACAGGCCTGACTTACTGCCGGCAATGCGAACCAGACTCCTGCTCCATTCGTACAGGGACTGGACAGCCCTTAGCAAAGAGCCCCGAACCCCATACTCCCGAAGCACCCCCCACAGGATACCATGAGGGACACAGTCAAATGCCTTCTCCAGATCCACAAAGCACATGTGGACTGGTTGGGCAAACTCCCACGAACCCTTGAGCACCCTATGAAGGGTATAGAGCTGGTCCAGTGTTCCACAACCAGGACAAAGACTGCATTGTTCCTCCTGGATCCGAGGTTCGACTATTGGCCGAATTCTCCTCTCCAGTACCCTGGAGTAAACCTTCCCGGGGAGGCTGAGAAGTGTGATTCCCCTATAATTGGAGCACACTCTCCGGTCCCCTTTCTTAAAAAGAGGGACCACCACCCTGGTCTGCCACCTCAGAGGCACTGTCCCCAACCACCACGTGATGTTGCAGAGGCGTGTCAGCCAAGACAGCCCCACAACATCCAGAGACTTGAGATACTCAGGGCGGATCTCATCCACCCCTGGTGCCTTGCCACCGAGGAGCTTGCAAACCACTTCAGTGACTTCAGCTTATGTAATGGACGAGTCCACCTCTGAGTCATCAGCCTCCACTTCCTCAGTGGAAGACGTGATGGTGGGATTGAGGAGATCCTCGAAGTATTCCTTCCACCGCCTGACAATATCCCCAGTCGAGGTCAACAGCTCCCCACCCGCACTGTAAACAGTGTTAGCAGAGTACTGCTTCCTCCTCCTGAGGCGCCGGATGGTTTGCCAGAATTTCCTTGAGGCCAACCGATAGTCCTCCTCCATGGCCTCACTGAACTCCTCCCAACATTTTTCTTTTATTCTATAAATTACTGACAACATATCCTCCAAATTCCAGATAAAAATATAATCACTTAAAGCATTTAATTGCAGAAAATGACAATTTGTCAAAATAACAAAAAAAGATGAAGTGTTTTCAGACCTTGAATAATGTCAAGTCAAGTTTATTTGTATAGCCTTTTTTAACAACAGACATTGTCACAAAGCAGTTTTAAGGAAAATTAAAGACTTTAAACACTGAGCTAATTTTATCCCTAATTTATCATAATGCATAGAAATCAAGATAATATTCAATTTTAAACAACACAATACTAATGTTTGAACTTAGGATGAGTTCAGAAATCAATATTTGGTTGAATATCCCTGACATTTAATTACAGCTTTCATGCATCTTGGCATGCTCTCCACCAGTCTTTCATATTGCTCTTGGGTGACTTTATGACACTCCTTGTGCAAAAATTCAATCAGCTCAGCTCTGTTTCATGGCTTGTGACCATCCATCTTCCTCCTGATCACATTCCAAAGGCTTTCATTGGGGTTCAGGTCTGGAGATTGGGCTGGCCATGACAGGGTCTTGATCTTGTGGTCCTCCATCCACACCTTGATTGACCTGGCTGTGTAGTATGGAGCATTGTCCTACTGGAAAACCCAATCCTCAGAGTTATGGAACATTGTCAGAGCAAAGGGAAACAAGTTTTCTTCCAGGATAACCTTGTACATGGCTTGATTCATGTGTCTTTCACAAACAACAATCCACCCCATTCCCCCATTAGTGATTTTACTAATTTTTTAGCCGGAATCATGCCTGATTACGACCGCATTCTCATTATTGGAGATTTTAATATCCATGTGTGCTGTCCTGATAAGCCACTAGTGAAGGAGTTTTTGAGCTTTATTGATTTTTTTAACTTGTTACAGTCTGTGTCTGGTTTCACGCACAAACTTGGGCATACATTAGATCTCATTCTCTCACATGGTTTGTCTGTGTTCAACCTGGAGATTTGTGAAAATGCGTTTTCTGACCATATGTCTGTATTATTTGAGGTCAGTTTTTCTTGTGCTGAAGCTAAAACTCGTGCTCCTGCTCGGAGCTTTCGGACTTTTAACCCTTCCACTGCTGGTCAGTTCTCTGCTGCTTTTCATCAGCTCTGCGTTACGGATGACTTCATGTCTTTTAATACGGAGGAGCTTAGCTCCTGGTTTCACTCCTCCTGTCAAGCAATCCTGGACTCTGTAGCTCCATTTAAACTCAAGCACTTCAAAGCTAAACCTGAGCCTTGGTTTAATGAGAGAACTTGTGCAGTCCGACGGGAATGCCGAAAAGCTGAACGCAGGTGGAAGAAGGACAAGCTGCAGGTGTCTCTGATTATTTTAAAGGACTGCTGGCATCATTACCAGAATACTGTTAAAGAGGCCAAAAGAGAGCACCTGTATAACATTATTTTATCAAATCATCATAATCCACGGGTATTATTTAAAACCATTGATTCTGTTTTAAATGCCTCTCAAACTAGAAGCTTGGAACCCTCTTTTGAGTTATGTGAAAATTTTTTGAATTTTTTTATTGATAAGGTAGCCACCACAAGGGCTATGATCTCAGCTCCTGCCTCTGACCCTTCTGGTTTTGTTTCTTGTTCTGCTGTCTTTGGTCAGTTTGAACCTGTGACTATGTCAATGTTAGAGAAGGTGGTAAACCACACTAAGCCTTCAGGTTCCCCCCATGATGCTGTCCCTCCTAAGTTTTTTAAAGAGGTTTTCCCAAGTATAAGTCAGTCAGTTCTTGCCATTATTAACACCAGGCTGTCTTCTGGTGTGGTTCCTGTGGATTTTAAACACGCAGTTGTACAACCATTAATTAAGAAATCTGGTCTGGATCCCTCTGTGTTGGCCAATTATAGGCCTACGGTATATCTAAACTACCATTCCTTTCAACAATTCTGGAAAAGGTAGTTTTTGCTCAATTAAAATCATTTCTGGATAAGCATAATATCATGGAGATCTTCCAGTCAGGTTTCAAAACCCTTCATAGCACAGAGTCAGCTTTGTTAAGAGTTTTTAATGACATCCTTGTGGCATCACACTCTGGGGATCATGTGATTCTTGTCCTGCTTTACTTAACTGCAGCCTTCGATACTGTGGACTATAACATTGTATGATATCGTTTACAGCATCTTGTGGGCATTTGTGGTTCTGCTCTGGACTGGTTGAGGTCCTATCTGTCAGATAGAACCATGAGCATAAACATTTTGGATTCTGAGTCCTCTTCCACTCCCCTGGTATGTGGAGTTCCACAGGGCTCAATCTTAGGGCTCCTGCTTTTTTAACTTTATTTACTTCCTCTGGGCTCTATTCTCAGAAAGCACGGTATCTCTTTCCATTGTTATGCTGACGACAGCCAAATTTATGTACCATTGAAACGAAAGGATGACTACTCTATTAGACCCCTACTTGAATGCCTCAATGATGTAAAATCCTGGATGGCCCTTAATTTTTTAAATTTTAATGACAAAAAAACTGAAGTGATGGTGTTTTGTCCCAGTGGCTCCTGTGAGTGCCCCCCTATAGACCTGGGCCCCTTGGCACTGCATCGAAAGCCCACAGTCACTAACCTGGGCTTTAAGATTGACAGTGACTTTAAGCTGGACCATCAAATTGCTAATGTTGTGAGGTCCAGCTTTTTTCATCTTAGGCAGCTGGCAAAAGTAAAGCCTATTCTTTCTAGAGAGCACTTTGAGACCGTAATCCATGCCTTTATTACATCTCGGCTGGATTACTGTAATTCACTCTATCTTGGAGTTAGCCAGTCATCCCTCTCACATCTCCAGCTGGTTCAGAATGCAGCTGCGCGTCTTTTAACTGGTTCACGTATGAGAGATAGCATAACACCCATCCTGGCTTCGCTGCACTGGCTCCCTGTGTTTTTTAGAGTTCATTTAAAACTTCTTTTATTTGTTTTTAAATCCTTACCTGGTCTTGCTCCGCCTTACCTTTCAGAGCTGCTTCAAGCGTACGTTCCTGCTCAGTCGCTCAGGTTAGCTGATCAGTTGCTCCTGGTGGTGCCAAAATCAAAGTGGAAGCTTAGAGGGGACAGAGCATTTTCAGCTTCTGCCCCTAAGATGTGGAACAGTCTGCCTCTATATACAGGTATTAGACAGGCTTCTTCTGTGTCCACTTTTAAAACATATCTTAAAACCTACTTTTACTCACTGGCTTTCAACCCAACCTGAGATATTGATTTGATCTTACTTGTTTTGTTTCTTGTTATTTATTTATTTTATTTTTTGTGGTCATGTTTTAGCTGTATTTTATTGTCTTACCTTGTTTTTATGTTTTATGTTTTAAATTGTACTCCTCATGTACAGCGCTTTGTTTTCAACTGTGGCTGTGTGAAAGAGCTTATAAATAAAGATGGTATGGTATGGGATTCCAGCCTTGCTGAAGCACCCCCAGATCATCACTGATCCTCCACGAAATTTCACAATGGGCGTGAGACACTGTGGCTTGTAGTAATAATAATAATAATAATAATAATAATAATAATAATTTCAATTTATATAGTGCCTTTCACAAACCCAAGGATGCTTTACACAGGAGTTACACACACACACACACACACACACACACACACACACACACACACACACACACACACACACACACACACACCACGAGGAAGAATACTATGAGGTAAAGAGGAAAGTTTTCAGGTTGGCTTTGAAGGAAGAGAGAGTGGAACAGTCACAAAGTGATTGTGGTAGTGAATTCCAGAGTTTAGGAGGAGCAACACTGAATGATCTGTCACCCATAGATGCCAGTTTAAAACGTGGGACAATCAGAAGTCCAGAGACAGAAGATCTGAGAGAGCAGGAGGGACAATAAAAATGAATTAATTCACAGAGATAAGAAGGGGCGAAACCATGAAGAGCTTTATAAGTTAGTAGCAGGATTTTGTATTTGATCCAACAGATAACTGGCAGCCAATGCAGCTGCTGTAGAACAGGAGTGATGTGAGCAATGCACTTGGTGAGTGTGAGGACTCTAGCTGCTGAGTTTTGGATGTACTGCAGGCGGTTGACCAATGTGGCAGGGAGACCATAAAAGAGAGAATTGGAGTAGTCAAGATGAGAAAAGATAAATGCATTGCAGAGGCTCCAACTTGGGAGATTCTCCCTCTCTGATAGTAGCTCGGCGGGAGACAAGTTTGAGTGCCGTAGGCATGAAGGAGAGTTTATATATATATATATATATATATATAT
Source organism: Neoarius graeffei (assembly GCF_027579695.1). NCBI lineage: Eukaryota > Metazoa > Chordata > Actinopteri > Siluriformes > Ariidae > Neoarius > Neoarius graeffei. The sequence goes on from NC_083583.1 coordinate 70,848,778, forward strand.
ATATATATATATATATATATATATATATATATATATATATACACAACCCTGATTCCAAAAAAGTTGGGACAAAGTACAAATTGTAAATAAAAACGGAATGCAATGATGAGGAAGTTTCAAAATTCCATATTTTATTCAGAATAGAACATAGATGACATATCAAATGTTTAAAGTGAGAAAATATATCATTTAAAGAGAAAATAGGTGATTTTAAATTTCATGACAATAACACAAAAAAAGTTGGGACAAGGCCATGTTTACCACTGTGAGACATCCCCTTTTCTCTTTACAACAGTCTGTAAACATCTGGGGACTGAGGAGACAAGTTGCTCAAGTTTAGGGATAGGAATGTTAACCCATTCTTGTCTAATGTAGGATTCTAGTTGCTCAACTGTCTTAGGTCTTTTTTGTCGTATCTTCTGTTTTATGATGCGCCAAATGTTTTCTATGGGTGAAAGATCTGGACTGCAGGCTGGCCAGTTCAGTACCTGGACCCTTCTTCTACGCAGCCATGATGCTGTAATTGATGCAGTATGTGGTTTGGCATTGTCATGTTGGAAAATGCAAGGTCTTCCCTGAAAGAGACGTTGTCTGGATGGGAGCATATGTTGCTCTAGAACCTGGACATACCTTTCAGCATTGATGGTGTCTTTCTAGAAGCTGCCCATGCCACACGCACTAATGCAACCCCATACCATCAGAGATGCAGGCTTCTGAACTGAGCACTGATAACAACTTGGGTCGTCCTTCTCCTCTTTAGTCCGAATGACACGGTGTCCCTGATTTCCATAAAGAACTTCAAATTTTGATTTGTCTGACAACAGAACAGTTTTCCACTTTGCCACAGTCCATTTTAAATGAGCCTTGGCCCAGAGAAGATGTCTGCACTTCTGGATCATGTTTAGATACGGCTTCTTCTTTGAACTATAGAGTTTTAGCTGGCAACGGTGGATGGCACGGTGAATTGTGTTCACAGATAATGTTCTCTGGAAATATTCCTGAGCCCATTTTGTGATTTCCAATACAGAAGCATGCCTGTATGTGATGCAGTGCCATCTTAGGGCCCGAAGATCATGGGCACCCAGTAAGGTTTTCTGGCCTTGACCCTTATGCACAGAGATTCTTCCAGATTCTCTGAATCTTTTGATGATATTATGCACTGTAGATGATGATATGTTCAAGCTCTTTGCAATTTTACACTGTCAAACTCCTTTCTGATATTGCTCCACTATTTGTTGGCACAGATTTAGGGGGATTGGTGATCCTCTTCCCATCTTTATTTCTGAGAGCCGCTGCCACTCCAAGATGCTCTTTTTATACCCAGTCATGTTAATGACCTATTGCCAATTGACCTAATGAGTTGCAATTTGGTCCTCCAGCTGTTCCTTTTTTGTACCTTCAACTTTTCCAGCCTCTTATTGCCCCTGTCCCAACTTGTGTTGCTGTCATGAAATTTCAAATGAGCCAATATTTGGCATGAAATTTCAAAATGTCTCACTTTCGGCATTTGATATGTTGTCTATGTTCTATTGTGAATACAATATCAGTTTTTGAGATTTGTAAATTATTGCATTCTGTTTTTATTTACAATTTGTACTTTGTCCCAACTTGTTTGGAATCGGGGTTTTGTGTGTGTGTGTGTGTGTGTGTGTGTGTTCAACATTCAATGTTAATGTCAATAATGACTATTATAAATTGCTAAGGGTAGACCCTCTGATGATAATGTTCTTCTAATAATATTCTATTTCTAAGTCTAAGTTAGTAAAAGTCAGACAAAAAAAGTCAGACAAGTTCGTAAGAATCTAACGTCTTGTGATCTAACCCTGTCAGATATAGGGTCGTCTTGCTGCCGTCCAAAATAATCCACCATTCGTCCCTGGCGACCATCGCGATGGGCGATCCCAACTTTATCTTGGTGATTTTCTGATATTTTTTCTTCATAGTTTGGCTTTCGCCATTTCCACCAACGGAACTTCGTTTCATTATCTCATTCAAGAGAACATAAAGTTAAAGCCGAGCAGGCGATAAATGCAGACAAAATGCAGATGCAAAAAAACAAACAAAATGGTTGAGTGTCGCGGGTTTTCTCGTTCTCTCACGCGTATCATTAATAGTGCCATCTGTATGCTTTATTGGTAACTGCTAAGACATTGAGTGGACTCAAGTGTGCACCCTGCCGCGTACCGAATTCCGCTCGATTCATATGCGCACTTGATCTGCGCGCGTATGCCTCCGGCATTCACTCTAATCCCCCCTGTTACGCCGATCGGTGTACCGACTGGGGAATCAGCATATACCGTGGCGTACACACTTGAGTCCACCCATACAATGTCAGACACACGAAAAGCGGAAAGTCAGCTTTAATTTTCGTCAACATAAACGTATCAAGTTCAGGCCCATAGGCAGCATTTTAAAATCACCGAGGTCTGTGATGCGCAAAGCGCGCGCCGAAAAATTTTCGACATATTTAAATGAGAGGGGTGAATTACATGCCTCACAAGAGATCTATTCCTGAAATTACTTTTAATGGTGTTTGAACTGAATATCATCAGTTTTGAAAAAAAAAAATCATGTATGTGGCAAGATTAAGAATAATTTAAGCTTGTTTAATGGTTTGATCTGGCCCAAGCAATGAGGACAAAACTGCGCTGCTTCGAAAATGTAAATTTAACAGCTTGATGAAAGTGCGCTGATGGTTACCATGAAAAACCCGTGTCTCCTGCACTGTGTTCCTCCCCCGAGTCGCGCGCTCTTTCCTTTTTGTTCTTGGTCTCAGAGCCGCATGAAACAGACACAGAAGACAGAATCAACGTTTAACATAATTAACAATGCACTTTTTACAGAGACGTTTTAATGTTATTCTTTATTTTTTTATCCAGTTGAATATTTAGCATACAAATGTATTTTCAGCTCTTAAAAATGACCAAGATCCAGACCTTGGTGGCCTCATAGCTGGCTACAGCCATGATCAAGTTATATATATATTTTTTTAACTAATCATGTGTAATAAGGGTGGGCGGGAGATTTTTATGTAGTCAGCAGGAGGTCAGGAGGATTTTCGAAATGTTCCGTGGGAGAGTTGGAGCTTCTGGCATTGACCAACATTTTGTCATCAGTTTCAGAGAGAAGAGGGCGGAGATGTGCAATATTGCAAAAGTGAAAGAATGCATTCTTGGTGATGAGTTTAAAATGGAGTTCAAACGTAAGGGTGGAGTCAAAGGGAACTCCAAGGTTTTTTATAACTTGGGAAGGACTTATAGACACGCCATCAACATGTCTATAAATTGGAGAAGTTCAAAACCTGTGTTTTGGTACCTACTAATAGAACATCCATTTTGCTAGCATTAAATTTAAGGCAGTTCTTATGCAGCCATTGCTTGAGGTCAGTATTGCAAGTCCTTAGCAGCTGAACAGAGACGATGGAAGGGGTGATAGTGATGTTGATTTGAATGTCATCAGCATAGTAATGAAAGTTAAGGCCATGGTTGTGAATAATCTGGCCTATAGGAGAAACATATAATATAAAAAGAAGGGGACCAAGGACAGAACCCTGAGGCACACCTTGAGCTACGGTAACAGTGGATGATTTATGAACACCAATAGAGATGAACTGTTGCCTGTTTGCTAGATATGACTGAAACCAGGCTAGAGCTAAGCCAGTAATACCAAAAGAAGCTAGTCTAGAAATGAGTATCTCATGATGTACAGTGTCAAAGGCAGCTGTGAGGTCCAAGAGGAGAAGGACATTAAGATAACCAGCATCTTAAGGTAGAGACCTATAGGCCTCTATAGGTCTCTGTCTAATCAGATGATGGGAAAAGCTGAAAATTGGACTCATCAGAGAAGATGACCTTACTCCAGTCCTCTACAGTCCAATCCTTATGGTCTTTAGCAAACCTCAGCCTGTGGCTCTTCTTTGTTTCTCAGTGATGAAGGGCTTTTCTCTATTTTTGCATGACTTCAACCCCACCCGTAAGAGCCTGTTTCAAACTGTCCTTTCCATGCACTTCACCCCAGCTGCTGTTTGCCATTCTTTTTGTAGGTCACTTAATGTCATCCTATGGTTATTGAGTGACATTTGAAGGAACTGATGATCATCCCAGTCAGTGGAGAGTCGTTTTCGCCCTCTGCCAGTCTGTAACTTTGTTGCCCTCAATGTCTGCTGCTTGACCTTGTTCTTATGAACTGTCATTTTTGAAATTCTGAGGATGGAAGCAACCTGACACTCACTGTATCCCTCTGCCAGTAAAGACAGAACTGAATCTTTATTTTTCTCACGCAAAACTTTTCTTTTTAACTTTTTTGGTATGACAAATAGATTTTTTTTGTATTCAAATTAAATTTAAGGTAGTAGTAGCACTGTTTTTGCCATCAAAACTAGTCCTATTGCAAGAGGATAGTGATGACCAGAATATTTTCCTCATTAGATAAGATTTGGTTCAGGTGATCACATAATCAGTACCTCATTACCTCGCCCACGATGGAGTCAGCGGGGCGAGGTATTGTAATCAGTGCGGTTTGTTTGTTTGTTTGCTTGTTTGTTTGTTTGTTTGCGTGTCTGTCTGTTAACAATCTAGCGTCTAGATGGTTGCACTGATTGACTTCAAATTTTCAGGGTAGGTGGGCAATGGTCAGTAAATTACCTGATTAAATTTTGGGGGTGATCGGGTCAAGGTCACTGGTAAGGTCAAAATTTTTTTTGCAATAACTTTCTTCAAATTCATTATTTTGACTTCAAATCAACACCAAAATGTGCATGTTTCAATTCTGCTTCCAACCATATGCTGCATGATGGGGTAGGTTGGACAGTCTCCATAGTGATTGGGGGTTAAAAATCCTGTCATGGTCAAGGTAATTGGTCAAAATAACATATTTTCCATTATAACTCAAAAACGGTTGCTGATAGACAGATGTTTACTATTATGAGCATATAAGTGCTGCTGAGCAAGGTTTGTTTTGCTTGGCAACACTTGTTTAGAAAAATGAGGTATGCTTGTGTTGGAATTCCAGCACAGACACTGGAATGAAATGGCTGCCATACATACAGATGCTGATTTAAGAAAAAAATTGAAGTGGTCTCTTAATTTTTTTTCCAGAGCTATATATTAATATACTGAGTTTTACTCAGTCTACCCTATTACAATCTTAGAATATCTAGATTATGAATTTAGTATAATCGGTTTCATCTGTCCAAAGGATATCGTTCCAGAACTTTCATGGTTTGCTTGGATGCAATTTTGCAAACCTAAGACATGCCACCATATTCTTTTTGAAGAGAATGGTGTTTTCTCTAGCTACTTTTCCATACAAACCATATTTGCTCAATCTTTTTCTGTGATGTCATGAACATCAACATCGAATTTGCTTACAGAGGCCTGTAGGCCACATACTGTAGCTAATGTGTTCTTTCTTTCTTTCTTTCTTTCTTTCTTTCTTTCTTTCTTTCTTTCTTTCTTTCTTTTTTTTTTTTTTACAGCTCTGAGCATTAAATGGTCTGAACATGGACAGACTTTGCAGGGATGCCCACTCCTGTAAAGACTGGCAGCTGTCTTGAAGTCTCTTCATTTATAAATAGTCTTTCTCACCATAGAATTTCAAGGTTATGACTAATGTGTAAAATTGGTTTTGAAAACAGCTCTGAAAGTGTTATTTCACATAGCACTGTTCACAATGGAATTTGGTCTACCAGTGCAAGGGTTTTATTTACATTTCTTTAGCTCTAAAGGAAAGAAAAATGCAAGAAGAATGACTTAGGGAACAAGTGGGAGTGGGATTAAAAATGGTCTTGCCATCACCTCCCAACTACTTGATATGAAAGTGTTCAAAAAAATTGTGCAGTTGAAATATTTTCAGACCAAGTTCATTTGGCTGTTTCCTTAACTGTCTACTTTTCTGTGGTTTTTCCTCTCACTGCTCAACCAGTGATCATCTTCACAGAACAATCATGGCCAGTGGTCATGAAATGGTGGTGGATGCAGCCATTAGGAGCCTGATTGTAGCAGGAACACTTTGTGCTCGTTTGTTGTTATGGTCGTTATGACTCACTGACTGTATTGCTTGTCCTACTTTTAAAAATGTGGTGAAACACCTACACTAGTTAAAGAAATGTTCCATAGTTTTTCAGTTTAATCTCTATTTGTTCTCTCAGTTGTGGATGTGTGACTATCATAGACAAGCTTTTTGTGTACTGAGAATAATTATAAAAAAGCAACAGAAAAATTGTTCACTCCAAATTCATTTATAGAGGGCACTTGATCCTCAATAAGGCCAAAGAAGATATAAATGTTCAACTTTGTTTTTATAATTTTAAGCAACGTATTGATGTCAGATCAATTCTTGATTTCTCAGGTTACCCAGGATCACAGAGTTTTGCTAAATCCCAGTGTAACGGATCCTGATGTGGGTGGAGCACAGAAGCACGGCAGGTGAGAGTTAGTGTTCACACAGACACTTTATTTTACTTATTTTCTTTAGCTTTTCAACTTTTCTCACTCAGTCTCTCTGTCACTCACTCACTCACTCACACACACACACACACACACACACACACACACACACACACACACACATCTGGTCGGGAGAGACTCTTCTCTGCTCTCCCTCTCCTTTTATGCTCCATCCCTGCAAAACACACACACACACACACACACACACACACACACACACACACACACACACACATTAATTGACACCAGGTGTAATGACTTAGCCACTTACCTTCTCCGACCCCGCCCTCCATTCACAAACTGCTAGGCCACGCCCCTGTTGCCACACCCAGATAAATGAGATGTGGATCCATTAGAATAATTGGTTGGGGGGGGGGCTAGTGCACACATATGGAGTAGACGTGGTCTCTGTGAACTCCTGCAAGGTGCAAATTAAATTTTAATAAATAGCGCAGTTAAGTGAATATTTATATAAGATATCGCTCATGGGCGGCACAGTGGTGTAGTGGTTAGCGCTGTCGCCTCACAGCAAGAAGGTCCTGGGTTCGAGCCCCATGGCCGGCGAGGGCCTTTCTGTGCGGAGTTTGCATGTTCTCCCCGTGTCCACGTGGGTTTCCTCCGGTTTCCCCCACAGTCCAAAGACATGCAGGTTAGGTTAACTGGTGACTCTAAATTGACCGTAGGTGTGAATGTGAGTGTGAATGGTTGTCTGTGTCTGTGTGTCAGCCCTGTGATGACCTGGGTGATGACCTGGTCCAGGGTGTACCCCGCCTTTCGCCCGTAGTCAGCTGGGATAGGCTCCAGCTTGCCTGCGACCCTGTAGAAGGATAAAGCGGCTAGAGATAATGAGATGAGATGAGATATCGTTCATGTTATATTATTTTGTACTTCAGTAGTCATTTGCATAGTTATCTACGAAAATGTCTGATTCTCGACCCAAACAAGATTTGAAAACTAGCCGTGCAAAGCAAGACATTTCATCTGTAAAAAGTGGGGCTGAAGGTAACGCTAATGTGAGTGGAGCGGCTAGCATGGAGGTGGATGCCCTAAGCTTTGCTAAATTTACGGATGCCCTGCAAGCTTTAAAAGTGGACATATGTGACAAAATTTACTCTAAAGTGGACTCTCTAATCCACTAGCCTTCGATCAGAGATCGCATCTGTTAAAGAAGAGGTTAAAAACTCGCTATCTGGATTGCAATCTACCGTGGATATGCACAGCACCACTATTAAGGAGCTAGAGTGCTTTGCTACAGTGCAGAGTGAAACTTTGGCTAACAAATGCTGTGTTCACACTTATACCGGTACGAAAGTGGTATAACTGTATCGATACAAAGTATACCGGTACAGTTTAGTGCATCTGTCCACACTAGTGAGAAATGTTTGCGGTTTTCTTTCATGGTAGTTGAAATGCGCGTGTGCGAAATGTTTCCGTGGTTACTGAGTAACTTCCTTCCGAGAATATATGGCATCCGTTATTTCAAGATCTCGAGAAAACAAAACAATTATTCCGTGATCTCGAGAAAACAAAACAATTATTTCATGATCTCAGCTGGATCACTGTATCTCCGTTGGTAGAGACGAAGCTGGGCCAGTCTTCTGCGGAGGTGCCGCGGACTAATTTTGAAATTACCCCTTATTAAAAGACTTAATGCAATCTCTCCCTGCGTCAACCCCTGATCAAAATATTGCCTTATTAGGTGATTGATTATTCCAGACATTCTAATGACCAAAGTTGCATCTATACAGAATGAGAAATAACCCCAAAGTCAGTATATCACAAGTCTCTTGGCGTACCTGAATGAACCATTTATCAGCTGTTTACTCGAGATCATGAAATAATTGTTTTGTTTTCTCGAGATCACGGAATAATTGTTTTGTTTTCTCGAGATCTCGAAATAACGGTTTTGTTTTCTCAAGATCTCGAATTAGTTGTGTTGTTTTCTCGAGATCCTGAATTAATTATGTCGTTATCTCGGGATAACAAGGTGAATAAAAAAAAAAAAGGATTATATGAAGGGCCTCTCTCGACTTCCGTACGGATGAAACAACATGTGTGTGCTTTTTGTTGTCAATGAACAGTCTGTATTTCTGGTGGTCATTTATTCAGTCGAATCGTATAAAACGCGCGAGGCAGTTGAGAAAGAAACAAACGAATCTCCATTCTTCACTATTTTATTCAGCGAAGACATCGATCGAGGTGTGTGACTTTGCGCATGCGCATTATATTTGTATCGATACAGAGCCTCTTCATCTGTCCACACTACAGCGAAGCGCTACAGTACCTATACTGTACCGGTACGAAACCCATACATTTGTGGGTTTCGTACCGATACAGTTATACCGCTACAGTACCGGTATAGTTGCTAGTGTGGACAGGTGTTGCGGTATGAAAGTAGTTTCGTATCGGTACAAAATCCCTAGTGTGTACAGGGTAATAGAGTCTAAACTAAACACGCTGTCCACTGAAGTGTCTGCACTGAAAGCAAAATGCGATCTTGGGGGCAGACAGAGAAGGGGTGCACGTCATGCTCATGGTGACGCTTCAGCAGTTTGTGGTTTGTTTTTCTGTCTGTCTGTCTTGTCTGTCTAACTGTTATTTTGTCTTCAGTTTTTGTATGGACCTTCTAATCTTTTTAATAAGGTATTTTCTGATATTTCCAATATGGTGGGTCACACTCTGTGCAGATTCAACTACACTGGCACTGTTGTATCTTTTTCCTCCCCTGATGCATGACCTTACACAGAAATCCTGCTCAGCAGTTTGGGGGACACTTGCTTAAATTCACTAGCTGGAATGTAAAGAAATTTAATCAGCTTGTTAAGAGAAGCACAGTTCTTCATCATCTTCAGAGTCTAGGGACACATATTGCTTTCCTACAAGAAACCCACCTGAAAACTGTTCATCACTCTAGGCTACATAAAAGGTGGGCTGGTCAATTGTAACATTCAGACTACAATTGTAAGGCGAGGGGAGCTGCAATTCTCATACATAAATCTGTGCCATTTATCCTATCAAATGTCAAGCCAGATCATAATGGAAGATACATCATAGTAACTGGTAAAATCTATAATACCCCAGTGATCTTGGCTAATGTTTATGCCCCAAATTGGGATGATAAATTCTTTCAGTCCTTTTTGTCTTCCTTTCAAGATGTGCAATCTCACTGTCTCATTTTGGGAGGTGACTTTAACTGCTGGCTTAACCCCTCTCTAGATTGCTCCTCTCTGAATATGAAACCTCACACAAAGTCTGCAAAAGAGTTTGCTGTAACAGATGTTTGGTGGTTTCTGAATCCTACCAGCAGAGCTTACTCCTTTTTCTCACATATACACCACACTTTCACATGTATAGATTATTTCTTAGTAGACAATTGATTACTCCCTGCCATACACTCCTCCACATATAACCCTATTGTCATATCTGATCATGGGCCTGTGACATTGGAACTGAGCTGGAAAGGTCATACAAGGCCACGTCCACCATGGCGTTTTAATACCAGGCTTCTGTCTGATGAAAATATTGTGAATTTTCTATCCAATCAGATTGATCTATTTATTGATATTAATTAAACTGGGGGCATTTCTACTTTATGGGAAACATTCAAAGCCTACATCAGAGGACAAATAATCTCCTACTCAAGCTATGAAAAAAGGATGAGAGGAAAAAAGATTAACTGACTTAACAACTCAGATCTTACAACTTGATCAAAATTATGCCTCCTCTCCTTGTCCAAATATATATATATATATATATATATAAACAGACTTGTATTGCAAGCTGAGTTCAATAACTTGTCAAGCACTCTAGCTGAGGACCTTTTATTCAAATGTAGGTATCCTCAGTATGAGCAAGGTGATAAGTCCAGCAAGTTGCTAACTCATCAGCTGTACCAAAGATCCTCAGCTCGCCAAATTTTACAAATTCAAACACATACAGACACCATAACTGACCCACAGCAAATAAATGATCAGTTTAAAAACTTTTACAGTCAATTCTACACTTCTAAGCAATGCAGTCAGCTGTCAGATTTTGACTCCTTTTTTTAAATAATCTCCCTATATCAAACATAGACACAGCTTCAGCGTCAATCTTAGAGCAACCAATCTCAGCAGAGGAGATTACTAAAGCAGCTTGTGCTATGCAGAGTGGCAAATGTCCTGGGCCAGATGGTTATCCTGTTGAATTTTACAATAAATTCTCAGATAAACTAACCCCTCTCCTATCTTACATATTTAATGAGTCTTTCACATCCAAACGCTTACCTCAATCTTTGCGACAAACATCAATCTCCTTGATATTAAAAAAGAACAAAGACCTGCTTGACTGTAGTTCATACAGACCCATCTCATTGATAGTGTAGATACAAAACTGTTAGCTAAAGTGTTGGCAATGCGTTTATAGATTCAGTCCTTCCTACATTAATTTCTAACAATCAAACTGGATTCATTAAAGATGGGCACTCCTTCTTCAATGTCAGATGTCTATTTAACATTATATATGTCCCCTCTTTGTCCACTAATCCAGAAGCTGTTATTTCTTTAGATGCAGAGAAGGCCTTTGACCAGGTGGAGTGGGAGTACCTTTTCTATACTTTAGAGAAGTTTGGATTTGGACAAAACTTCATTTCATGGGTGAAACTTCAGCTTCTGCTAGGACCAATAACATAAATTCTGAATACTTTCCTCTCCAGCGTGGTACCAGACAGAGCTGTCCTTTATCTCCTTTACACTTCACTATTGCCATTGAGTCACTTTCCATAGCCTTATGCTGTCATCCACAGATCTCAGGAGTCTTTAGAGGGGATGCTAAACAAAAAGTTTCACTGTATGCTGATGATCTGCTCATTTTTTATCTCAAACCTCAGCTTGTCACTGCCATATGTGTTATCCACACTGGAGACCTTTGGATCAATCTCAAGTTACAAACTCAATTATGATAAAAGTGAGCTGTTTCCTGTAAATGTAGCTGCTCATAACTCTCCATTACATAAACTACCATTTAAAATAGTCCTTGATAAATTCACATATCTAGGTGTCCAGGTTACAAATTCCTTTGAGAATCTTTTTAGGGCAAACTTTGAGCCTCTCCTTACTAGAACCAAACAGCATCTAAAGTGCTGGTCGCTACTTCCTTTATCTCTAGCTGGACATGTTAATTCAATTAAAATGAACATTCTCCCCAAATTTTAATTTCTCTTTCAATGTATACCAGTTTATTTAACAAAATCATTTTTCTGTAGATTAAATGGGGTAATATGTGAGTTCCTTTGGCAAGGACGGGCTCCAAGAGTTTGTAAAGCATACTTAGAAAGACCAAAGAACCTAGGAGGACTTGTGCTCCCCAACTTTCAGTACTACTACTACTTGGCTACAGTAAATCTATGTGTGTTACATCATTGGTTACAGGTTGACAACCCAAATGATACTTCTGCCTGGCTGAAAATTTAATTGGTCTCTTGTAAACCATCCTCCCTCCTAGCACTCTTATATTCTTCAGGAAACTCTTTAGTTAAATCTATCCTCCGAATCTGGATGCAATTTAAAAGGCATTTTAGCATACACTCTTAGTCGCCAAATGCCCTTTTCAACACAACCATTCTTTCCCTCCATCACTAATGGACAAGGCTTTCTCAGCATGGGCACAAGCAGGTATCACTTCTTTCAGTGATATGTACATTGGTGGAACTTTTGCCTCGTTTCAGCAACTAACAGATTCATACAGCAGTCTGTCGATAGGGAGGCACACAGGCAGACCAGATGGATAAAAGAGGCCGGATGGATCCGGAAGACAGACTACTGTATGAATCGGGATGTGGGGACATACCAACTCAACCATACACGGGATCAGCTGATTTCTAGGTCACATGCACCATCTGGTGGTGGCCAGAGATGCCAAGCGTTCAATGTGATCAAGATGTCAGCTAAGAAAGACATCAAAACATCATAAGTAAGTGAAAATTTCTTCAGTTGTGTATAATAAGTTTTTAAGATTAGTAATCAACCAACTGGATGAAACTTTGAGATTATACAAGAGGATTATGGACAGAGCACAGTCAAAAAAGTACGTGACCTGGAATCAACAGCTAGAAAACTCACACAGTATCGGAACCATGTTGTGTTTACATTACAGTGCCAAGATGAATTGATCACCCCTCCCAGTCTGAAACTCTGCTGCCCGATTAAAAACAGACAATATGAGAAAAGTAATGCAACAAGCAGAAAGGGCTCTTGTGAAAGAAAGAATTCGCACAGTAAGTCCGAAAATATTTTAAAAACTAAACAACTAAAATCCAAGTGTGAGATCACTGAAGAAAACTTGGAATTTTTTATGCCAGATTTGAAATCACACGTGATTGCCCTCATTGAGAAATCATGAGAATGGGAATATAAATGGTCAAAATAGTGGCAACAGGATAAGTTGCACAGGTTAATCAAAAAGAAACAGAGCCTTTCAGGTGATATCAAACTCTCAGATGAGCAATTGAAAAAATGGGTGGTGAACATCTCTAAGTACAAAGTGACTAAAGATGAAATGAGTGTAAGTAGGGGTTTGAATTTTGCTGTTGCTCCAGAATGGGTTCCGAAGTACGAGTATATCGTAGCCACTGAGCAGGCATGTAAACACCTCTCAAATGATGAAGCCCACCAACTCCATGCCAAGGTGGCAGATTTGCTACACTCTGTAAAGCCCCCCCCCCATCCGAATATTATGAAAAGGGAGAGGCTAGCATTGAAAAATCTGGCCAAAAAGATCATCACCATAGTGTCGGCAGATAAAGACAAAGCTACAGTGGTGATGGACACTAAAGAGTATGAGGAAAAAGTGAAAGAAATGTTGTGCGATGAGAGAACTTATGAGGTGCTTAAGTCAGAGCCCACCCCCAAGTATAAGAAACAGCTTATACAGAAACTTAAGTCAGTATCTCACTGGGCTGCGACAGCTTGCGACAAATTGCGAACGTCATTCGCGAGAGAGTTTCAAAAGTGTCTTGAAACATTTGCGGGGCTTCTCAATTTCCTTGCATGAGTCGCAAAGTGTTGCTCCTTTGTCGCTGAAATTTTGAACATGTTCAAAAAATTTGTGTGACAAAATTTCTCTCAAAATAGCCACACATGCGTCACTGGTGTCGCAAAGCAGTTGCAAACCCTTCTTAAGTCAGTTTCCGTGAGGCTTCCTCTACTTGCCTGCCTGCCGAGGGAAAGCTGGGCTGCGACAGCCTGGGACTAGTTGGAGACACAGCAATTGTGGTAATATGCGAATATCAATTCAGTGTGATTCCAAGTGAAAATTTTCGCCTAATTTGCATATTTTATCACAATTGTTGTGTCGCCAACTAGTTGCAGGCTGTCGCAGCTCAGTGAGATACTACCCTTAGCAGACTACATGAGGAATAGAAAATAACCCAACAGGACTATGATTGGTTGTATCCTAAGGCTGAAAATGTACCCTGTATATACTGCACCCGTAAGATCCATAATCCTTTACATCTGATTGTGGACTATATTGGTTCAATTGGATACAGGACGTCATGTTCACTGGCAGACATATTGGATCCTCTTGTGGGAAAAAGTGAACACCATCTCAATAATTCCAAAGACCTAGCACAGGAAATGGACTCAGTGTTGATTGAGGAAGATTAACTGTTCATTTCCCATGATGTGGTGTCCCTTTTTACCAACACTCCCATAGACCTGGCCCTCCAAGTGATCAGAGGCAGATTGATTTTGGATGAGAACTTGGGAGTGAGGACCCTCTTAGAGGTGGATGACATCATGTAATTGTTAAATAGGTTGTTGTCACAATAAACTTCTTCATTTAGAGGCACTATTTACCAAGAGAAGTTTGGCACCACCATGGATAGCCCTGTTTCACTCATCCTAGCTAATTTGTTCATAGAATGGTTAGAACAGCAAGCCATTGCCACAGCACCTATCGATTGTAAACCAAAACTCTGGAAGTGCTACGTAGATGATATTCTTGAGATTATCAAACGGGATAAAGCGGATGCCCTTACTGACCATATAAATTCCATCGACCCCACTGGTAACATCCAGTTCACTTATGAAGTTGAAGAGGACAATAAAATCCCGTTCCTGGATACCTTGCTGACAAAACATGAGGATGGATCAGTCAAGCTTCTAGTGTTTAGAAAGAAGACATACACCGACCAATATCTGAATTTTGGATCCCATCACCCTCTGAACCATAAGCTGGCAGTCGTTCATACATTATTGGAGAGATGCTATAGCATAGTGACAGAGAAGGAGGACAAAAAGAAGGAGGAGTATGTGACCAAGGCCCTCAACATTTGTGGCTACCCAGACTGGTTCATAAAAAGAGTCAAGGAGGCCATCCTCACGAAACAGCAGCATAAAAGCAAGCCTAAACAGCTTGAATGGAACCATCAGGATATGGTTGTGGTGCCTTATGTGAAGGGGCTCAGCAAAGCTTACACCAGGATTTTAAAGTCCTATGGTATTGTCACAGGTCCCTTTAAAACCATTAGGAACATCCTTGTCCACCCTAAAGACAAAGTAGAGGATGAACAGAAGACAGAGGTGGTATACCGGATTCCCTGTAAGAATTGCCCAAGTGTATACACTGGAGAAACAGGGGGGAAACTGGGTCAATGACTTAAGGAACATAAAAAAGAGGTTGATACCTTCACTCAAGCCACACAGACAAAAGCTGCGAGGAATCAGGCTGGGACATTCACACATAAGTCAGCTGTCACAGATCATGCTGTTAGGGAAAACCATGTGACTGACTTGGAGGGGGTTAAGGTGATCGATAGGGGGGCACACAGGCAGACCAGATGGATAAAAGAGGCTGTATGGATCCACTGCTGTATGAATCGGGATGTGGGGACATACCAACTCAGCCATACATGGGTGATTTCTAGGTCACATGCACCATCCGGCAGTGGCCAGAGGCGCCAAGCATTTGATGTGATCAAGATGTCAGCTAAGAAAGACATTGAAATGTCATAAGTAAATGAAAATTTCTTCAGTTGTGTATAATAAGAATTTTTTAAAGAATGTCCATTGTCATAGCAACACTATTCTTGCTGTCTAAAAAGATAATTTTCTCAGTGAATAAAGGCAAACAAAAGCATGTTACATAAAAATACCATTTAATTTTTGAAAAAAAAAACACTGTGAGTAGCCAGCGATGGAGCATTTACAGGCAGCAAGCAGCCTCTTGGCAGGGTATGTGTCTGCTCACTGCTCACTTGTGTGTGTGTGTGTGTGTGTGTGTGTGTGTGTGTTATTTACAACAACAATTTAGAAGTGATGTATCCACTAGATCTGAGCCATGGTAAGTCATGTGGTGGGTAAGTGACGTCACAATCTCTGATTCTCTCACGTAATTTGTTTTCAGAGCACGATATTTGAACCTTGGAGAGAGTAAGATGCCAGAAACCAGGAACATTTTATTTTAAAAGAAAAACAATTTGTACACAGTATACAGGTACAAATATGAACAAGTGAATGATCAAACATGTATGGATAGTATCTGTCAGTATAAAGGAGTTTATTTTTGGGTTTTGCTTGCCTTTAATACTAAAGGGGGGACCACATACAGCATGCCTTTCATTTGGATGTAAATATTCTTATATTATAGCTAAAAGTCATATTCATTATTTCATTTCTGTCATGCTCCGCCCCGGACTTCCACTCCGGAGATTTATTATCTCCCAGTTCAGCACCAATCCTGATCCAGGAAGGGACTTTCAGCTTGCCAGCATTCACTTCCTGGTTTGCTCTGCTGTGCATAAAAGGGCCGTTCTCAGAAGGGGACTTCGGCAGAAGTCTCGTTGGTTTTCCACGTGGTCTCTGCGCCATTATCGTTTCTTGGATTTTTGCTCTCTGTTTTGCCTGTTTCTTGTCACAGTTTTTTGTACTACATTTTTGTCTGTCTTTTTCATGTTTGTTGCACTATGTTTTTGTGTCAAGTTTTTGTCTAGACTATTTTTCATGCTAGCGTTTTTTTGTCCTTGCCTGCCTTGTTTTTTTGTCCCTAGTTTTTTGGATTATTTTTGGTTTATTTTTTCCTATTAAGTATTTTTTTATTATTGGAGTTACTGGTCTGTGTTTCTACTTTTGGATCCTACTCACCACATCTCACCACCCTTAACAATTTCAATTCCAACATACTGTGGTAACAATAATTTTGTCATTGTGTGTGGTTGTTGCATGACTAAACTCTCAAATACACATTCATCCTTGTAATAAAGTGCTTATGCACCAGTCTTACTGTAAAATTCCTCATATTTGTTGATTGGTCTTCCCGACACTCTGTTCACACTCCTCCACCCCGATTTATAAAGTTTCTTTCACATGTTGTCTCTGGCTTGCTCATTTGGGATCTAGATCAACATCTGGATTTCTGTGAAGCTGCTTTGTGTTGGTTTCTCAAAACACTACAAATAAAATGTAATAGAAGTAAGTTTCCTTATAATGCATGATCATCATGATCACTCTGTGTCCAAGCACAATTTCCAACCCTACTGATATCTAAGTGCAGATGTCATTATAGACACTGTTCAAATATCCATCCATCCATTATCTGTAGCCGCTTATCCTGTCCTACAGGTTCGCAGGCAAGCTGAAGCCTATCCCAGCTGACAATGGGCGAGAGGCGGGGTACACCCTGGACAAGTCGCCAGGTCATTGCACGGCTAACACACAGACAATCATTCATGGTCAATTTAGAGCCACCAATTAGCCTAACCTGCATGCCTTTGGACTGTGGGGGAAAACAGAGCACCCGGAGGAAACCCACGCAGACAACATGCAAACTCCGCACAGAAAGGCCCTCATCAGCCATGGGGCTCGAACCCGGACCTTCTTGCTGTGAGGCGACAGCGCTAACCACTACACCACCGTGCCACCCCCTGTTCCAATATATTATATTAGATTGTAAAGTTAAAAAAAATATTGGACATTGTTGCTATGCAGCTTTATAGAAATCAGAAAAAAATATATTTAAATATCTAATGAGCCAGTCAGAGGCAAAAGTGAGAAAAATAAATCTCTGAGATGACATGCAAAGAAATCTTGAGAGAAACCATAGTCATTATTAAAACACTACGTAGCTGAAAATTCTGCCATCTGCACTGCAATAGTGAACCCTTCTTCAAAGATACTTGGATCTTTTTTTTTAATCTCACCATCTTGATCCAAAATCACATTTATTTGCAGCTAATAAATGTCCTGTCTAATGTTATATTATGTTAAGGAGTATGGTAGAATGTTAATTGCTTAATTGTATCATGCTTTACAACATTTTCTCCACTCATTTATTCAAGTTTTTTTTTCCTTTAATTGGTCAGAGGTTGCCCAAGATGACGCTAGATCCTAAATGGCTTGTACATACTGTATCTTAAATTACACAAAACTCATTATTTCATGCTTGATACTTAGGGAGTAGGGAGCCTTTATTGAGCTATGTATTTAGATTTAGCTAACAGTGGTTTACGGGATATTTGAGTGGAATTCAGTTAAATGGCTGTTATTAATGGTTATCTGATGAATAATGGGTTGAAAAAAATATTAGTAGTGCTCCAGTAGTGCTCAACATTTTTCAGCAGATGTCTGTGATGAAGAAGGGATACACAGGTGGAGAAAAGGGTGCAATGGGTTGTAAACCTGAGATATTGGTGTGGTAATTGTGGGGGTGTCCAGTCTACATCCTCAGAATAGGGGTAACATGCTGTGGTTTGTGTGTGACAGGGGGTATCACACAGTGACTCACCTATTTAGTTTTTCTGTGATTGTTTGCACTGCTATCAATGACTCATAATAACACCATGAAGTTCCTTAGAACCCAATGGTTTTACAGAGCATAACCTGACCTTCAGGTGTAGATTCACAAACATGTATAGCACACACACACACACACACACACACACACACACAAAGTAGAACACGGGTCAGGAAAGTTGATTTATCAACAGCAAACCTACACTTTCACATGACATTTCACTTATAAGTGCTGTCCTGCATACATGGTATGTATGGGTGCATTGTGTAGTGAGTGTGAAAGCATGATTGCAGTAGTGTTGCACACCGCTGTGTACAGTAAAACCAATCATACTTTGCTTCTTTTTCAAGAAAATAGAAACCACTTCCTGTTTTGGAGTTCCCACCACTCTAAGACGACCTCATTTCATAAGACTCTCATTCTTCTCATTCTCATTCTTTTCACTTTAAAACAGAAGGCAAATCAGAATATAATAAGGGATAATGATCTAATAATTCCATACTATTTTAGCATTAAGGATTTTTTTCATTTATCTTGTATTTAATTTATTGCATTTTATCTCACACAAGGTCTCACGTAAAAGTAATTTAGTCAGGCATCAAATGGTTGAGCAGATGTCTTGAGTCAAATTCTGAAACTGTGACTTTCTTGGGCCTAAGTGCTACTGTTCAAAGTCCAATGCAGGCCTGTGTTGTAATGTTAGCTAGTTAGCATTCACTAATATATCTAAAAATGTGGTTTAGATTTTTAAAGGTGTCTGTATTACATTGTTACTCTCTATGTCTGTATTTATCAAATGCCTGCAATGTTTTAAACACAAACATTTATAATGCATAATGCAATTAGTATATGATCTTACTTTATTATACACTCACCAGTCACTTTAATACAAACACATGTATACCTGCACATTCATGCAATTCAGACAATCATGTGGCAGCAACACAATGCATAGAACCATGCAGATACAGGCCAAGAGCTTTAATTAGCGTTCACATCAAACATCAGAATGGGGGAAGAAATGTGATCTCAGTGACTTTTAAACTGAATAGCTAGAGATTGAAAAAAAATCACCTTGTCTTTTTCCAATATTCAACTGTCCAGATTCCTGTTCTCGGTTGGCACCAAAAACCATGCCGCTGTGAAAGTCACTGTAATAATATTTTTTCTCCATTCTGTTGTTTGATGTGAACAGTGACTGAAGCTCTTGAGCTGTATCTGCATGATTTTCTGCATTGCGCTGCTGTCACGTGATTGGTTGATTGGATAATTGCATGAATAAGCGGGGGTACAAGTGTTCCTACTTAAGTGAGCAGTGAGTATATAAACAAATACAGTCTTTCTTAGAGGGAATTTCAATGTGTTTTCAATTAGATTACACAGTTTGCTTGCAATGAAAACCTGTAGCAGCCTTTTCTGTTACAGCATCAGCATGTGTTTCTTCACATGTCCAAATATGTGGACTAATAAGTTGTTCAGATAAAGCTTGCAGTTCTATCTGATTGCAAAACTTATCATGCTAGAGCTTCATATTGTATTCTTGGTGCTTACAGCTCAATTTAGTCATCGTTCCAACCTAGTTGCCTATTTTTCCATTCTGGTGCATCTACAGTGATGCAACTTTTTAACCCTGTGTGATCAACAGGAGGTCAAAGGGAAACTTGGAATGTTTTACTGCAATTCCCAACAACACTGCACTAAATAAATAAATAAATAAATAAATATGGACAAATGTATCTAGTGTTACTATTAAAAGATTACAACAACCAAATATAATATTATTGATCCTATTTCTGGATATTTATTCCATTAAATTCTATTTTATTTGTATAGTGCTTTTTAACAATGGACACTGTCACCATGAAACTTTCCAGAATATATAATATAAATATATAAGAATATATAAATTCTGGATATAAATTTTACATATATAAATTTAGAAATTTATTCCTAATGAACAAACCAGAGGTGACGTTAGCAAGGAAAAACTCCCTGAGATGACATAAGGATTCTTCCTTGAGAGGAACCAGACTCAAAAGGGAACCCACCTTCATCTGGTTGACACTGGATAAGGTGACATTTATACTAATTTTATGTTTGAAACAGTCTTCTTCTGTTGGTAGATATTTTTTTTCTAATTTTAAAAATTAATTTCCAGAATGACACAAAATAATTTACCAGTAGAATAAGAAAATCTTATTCTACTGGTAAATTAATCTGTAAAAAAATCTGTAAAAGCATCTAAAAACAGGCCAAATGATGATATTATATCTGATTTAGAATAACTTAATAATAATAAATATTACATAAATCTGCTCTTTTCAACATATTTAGCAAAGATATGATTTTCTTGGCATGGATCCCCTTATTCCTTGGTCATATTTACTAACCTCAGGGAGAAACTTGAGTATTTTTTTTTTTGCATGAGTGTTTGTCGTGAACTATGACCTAGTGACATGTCCATAATTATTTTATATGTAGACAACTGTAATTATTTCCCATATTTTATAGATGGTTATTAGCATTCTTATATATTTTAGCATTGCACCATTCCTTTGCAGTAGTTAATAATGCATTGATAAATATGTAGATGTGCAGTATTAAACTTTCCAACAAACAACAATCAAATTTCTTGCTATGGAGTGACAGAAATGGGTCAGATAATGGCAGATCCTATCTTAACCTAAACAACAATACCTTTTGGCTCTTTTACCCTTTCAGGGATCACTATACCAAATACTGTTGCGATACATTTTTTATTAGGAAATCTGCTTTCCTGGCTAACTGTCAACAACTGTTGGACAGATTGTGTGGTTGCAGAGTGAGATACGTGTGCAGTGCGGTTTAGCAATAATGAACAGTTAAACTGAAGTGGAAACATTAGTGGAAGGCAGCCAGGCCGACTGGTCACTACATGAAGGCTAACAACTACCTGCCACCAGCTACCGCTCATCTCACAAACCACTCAGTGACTGAAAAGCCCACATTTAAAAATAGATGGGCTTCATACACTTTCACATGCACTATTTATCTCCTTCTCACACATGCACACTCTATTCACACTTTCTGTTAACTGTAGGTTATTAGGTGGGAGCCATTTGGAAGGTATATGGCAAACACTCAGTTTTTTCAGTGGTGGCTAAGAATCTTGTTCTTAGTGACTTGCTTAAAAAATCACTGTCAATCTTGTCAGAACTCTCTCTCTCTCTCTCTCTCTCTCACTCACACACACACAGTTACTATATGCTTGCACCATCTGAATGTTCACTATAATTAGGATGAATGTGAGTAAATAACCACTAGATGGATGCAGACTTGGGTGACAACAACATAGCCACATCAGCAACTGTGATTCTTGCATTCAGATAATCATTATCTGTCTCCCAAGTGTTATACACAACATTTGACAAATCCGTAAAGAAACAAATTGCAGGGTGTGATATCAAGCAATCTAGGTGGCCAAATCCATGGATCCATGGGAATGAAGAGGTGGGAGGCAGGTATGCAAAATTAAGAAGGGCGCATTTTTTTCTCTTGCACTTTCGCTTTTCAGCTCTTTTATTTCTCTTTGCACAAAAACATGCACATGTAGTTCTGTGCTCTTTCTTTTCCTCATGGCTCTCATCTCGCCCTTCTTTGTTGCTGCTCACTGCTACACAGAACACTGATTAATACCAGTTCCTCACAGATGTAAGTCCTTACCACTCATCTCTCCTAGCTTTCACTAACCAGGGCTTGACCACGTCTCCACTTCCACATATCCTAACCGCACGACAGGCCATGGAGCCATCTGGGGTGCCATTGGACTCCCCCTTTTTTGCCGAGAGAGGATATCCACCACTGCTATTTGTGACCCCTGCCTGTAGACCATCTTGAACTTAAATGGCTGAACTGCCAGTTATCAACAAATGATCCACGTGTTGGCATCTTTCATGCAGTGTTGTCTCTTGTACTAAAAGCTTGTGCTGATGTACAGCATGGAATGATCCTCCCCCTCCTACATCTGGGACAACACAACCCTTAACCCTCTGTCCGACACGTCAGTCTGCAACTCAAAACCGGGAGAGAAGTCAGGAAAGTGTAAGAGTGCAGCTTTAATCTGAATAAAAGCCTGCTGGCATGGCTCAGTCCACAGAAATGAATCTGGTGCTCCCTTTTTAGGTGAACTCAGTCAGTGGGCTAGTGACATCCAAATAATTAGGCACAAACCTACAATAATAGCCAGCCAGCCTCAGAAACTGTCTAACCTCTTTTTTTCTACTCGGGCAAGCTGCAGCTGCTGCTGTCTTATCAATTTGGGTATGCCACTTCCATTCATCCAATCACACACTTCTTTGGGTTGGCTGTGAGTCCTAGCCATCTCAATGATCTTAGGACAGCCCTCAGATGCTGAATCTGCCACTGCCAATTGTTACTATAGATACACTCTAAGCCCAGATAAGAGGACATTACTCATCTCATCTCATTATCTCTAGCCGCTTTATCCTTCTACAGGGTCGCAGGCAAGCTGGAGCCTATCCCAGCTGACTACGGGCGAAAGGCGGGGTACACCCTGGACAAGTCGCCAGGTCATCACAGGGCTGACACATAGACACAGACAACCATTCACACTCACATTCACACCTACGGTCAATTTAGAGTCACCAGTTAACCTAACCTGCATGTCTTTGGACTGTGGGGGAAACCGGAGCACCCGGAGGAAACCCACGCGGACACGGGGAGAACATGCAAACTCCGCACAGAAAGGCCCTCGCCGGCCCCGGGGCTCGAACCCAGGACCTTCTTGCTGTGAGGCGACAGCGCTAACCACTACACCACCGTGCCGCCGAGGACATTACTTAAAAAAAAAAAAAAATGAGGCAACTGATTGCCCTAAAAATTAAGTAATGCAAATTGGAGAAAACTACTATGTTCAAGTTAAACCAACTTAAATACCAAACTTCAGTTCACTGAAACTGTATTTACATGTACTCAACTGTTTTATTTTAAACTAAGCAAATTGTGTAGTAGTTTAATTTACAATCTCAAGTTTTCATGACTCATTGTTTTAATTATACAAGCCCAATTCCAAAAATGTTGGGATGCTGTGTAAAACATAAATAAAACCAGAATGTGATAATTTGCAAATCATGGAAACCCTATATTTCATTGAAAATAGGACAAAGACAACACATCAAATTTTGACACGAAAAATTGTCTTTCTTTTTGAAAAATATATATACTTATTTTGAAATTAGTGCCAGCAACATGTTTCAAAAAAAGTTGGGACAGGGCAACAAAAGACTGGAAATATTGTGTAATGTTAAAAAAAGTTAGGTTAATTACCAAAAGGTCAATAACATGATTTGGTTAAAAAAAAAAGAGCATCCCAGAGAGGCTGAGTCCCTCAGAAGTAAAGATGGGGAACATATTTAAAAAAAATTTGGAACAGGGGCATGTTTACCACTATCTTGCATCAGCTGTACTTTTAACCCTAATCATACCGGGTGGGGTCGTTTCTGACCCCGGACATCTATTTTTTAGGATAAAAAATTTAATATGCATTATTTTTTCATGAAATTTCATGAATTTGTCACATTTTTTGCAGGTTACAGGATACGCATCTGGAGTCTTTGTGCCCTCGATGCCTGCTTTTTATTGGACCCAAAACCATTGGGGTCGTAAACGACCCCACTCATTTTTCACTATTTAGCCATATAGTACTTGTTTTTTATTCAGTCTATTTTACCCAATTTTGTCTTTTCAGATTGAAATATGGCAGGCAGACCAAGATTAGTGAGATACTTGAGAAGAGAAGAGATTCAAAGACTCTTAGAGCAGGACAGTACCACAGATGAGAATGAACCAAATGAATCTGACTCTGAGGAAGAAGCAGACCACATATCTGAAGCATCAGACAGAGGTGACACTGAGAGTGCCACTGATAATGATCCAGAGGTTGAACACCATGGAAATCAACAACGCCCTGATGACAGAGAGGCTGAAATAAATCAAGGAAGGGGAAGAGGCCATGGCAGAGGTTGTGGCAGGGGGCGTGGGCATGGGCGTGGGTGAGGCCAGGACAATGGTGCAATTCCCCAAGGCCAAGCCCAGCCCAACAACCCTGCTGTGGACCAAGACCACATAATTGGTAAAGATGGAACTGTTTGGGATAAGGCCCAGCCACCGCAGGGACGAAGGCAAGCCCAGAATATTTTGAGACAGGCCCCTGGAATCACACCAGAAGGAAGATGTACTGATATACTGCAGTCTTTCCAGCTTTTTATCACCCAGCCAATAGTGATTCAGATTGTCCAAGAGACAAATAGAGAGGGTCACTGGAAGACTACTGAGTACAATGCTGTTCATCCTCAGAGTCAGAAAGTAATTTCAGATTTTTGAAAAAAATGGTTTGGTTGAATCAAATTGGTGTCCTAGATACAGTATACATAGAATAGCATTTGTGGATCTCTAACAAGATGTTTAATAAAGAATATTGATCTCTTATGAAGCTTTTGTTGTCTACAAATAAAAAATGTAACAATATTTGGCTAAAAATAACTTGGGGTCATAACTGACCCCACCCGGTAGGAATAGGTTGCAAAATATGCCGGTATGATTAGGGTTAAGAACACTCTGTAAATGTTTGGGAACTAAGTAGATTGTCAGAGTGCAGGCACTTATGAATGCAAATGCAGGGCAGAGCAGGTGCGTCGCAAACTATAAACAAAGCTAAATCAGGAAACTGGAGACGTAGTCAGGGACAGGCAAGGGCCATTCGATTGGTGAACAGAATATCAGACATCAGGCGAGAGAACAAAGTCAGAAATAAATGTAAACAGAGTTTAATAATGGAAGTCAGGCAGATAGTCAAATGGCTCGGTAAAGTCAGGCACGGGGACACAGAATGATACTTTGTAAAGTCAGAGTATGAAAGCTGAGCTTATATAGGGAATGTGATTGCTAGTAAATTGGGTCAGAGGTTGAGGTTAGAATTCTGGTGACAAGGGGCACTGTGGCACTTGGGAAGTGTATTCCAGAGTGGCTATGTTTTGGATGCTGCTCCGAACTCAGGTTTTCGGCCCTGTTACTGACAGACACCCCCCCAGGAGCTCCCTCTGGGAGCAACTTCTTTTCTTGGGCGACCTCTCTTCCTTGGTGCTGGTTTGTCTAGGTGCTCCCTGTGGAACTCTTGAATGAGGAGGGGGTCTAATGCCGCTTTTCCACTACCAACGCGGCTGAGTTGGGCTGAGCCGTGCCGTGCTGAGTTGGGCTGAGTCGAGCTGAGTGGAGCTGAGTGGGGCTGTTGGAGTTGCATTTCGACTACAACCGCGCTGAACCGTGCTGGCTGGAAGTGGGTGGACACGTTGGGTGGAGTTAGCAAAAGTGGGTGGACGTCACGTGATGTCGTTAGGCGGCGCAAACAGTGACATCAGTGACCTTTTAAGCGGTAGTCTCATGACCCGGATAGTAAACAATAAACATGGAGTCGTTAGTGTTGCTGGTCTTGGTGCTGTGGCTTGTTGTCACCGACAATGCCAACAGATACTGGCAAGATGAGGCGAGGCGCATAAGGCTTCAGAAATTCTCGTAATTTGTAATTCTTCTTCTTCCGGGTTTACAGTGTTTACAGATCCCAGCGTGCTCGCGGGGCGTGTGTGGGCATGTGAGGACACTCCTCCTCACCAATCAGTGTACAGGGGAGTGTCTCCTCACGCCCCTAGCCCCACTCGGCTCGGTTTGGCTCGCTTCAGCCCTACTCCAAAACCGTGCGAGTTTTGGGTGCTGAGCAGGGCTGAAGCGAGCTGAGTCGCGCCACTCTGAGGTAGTCGAAACGCGAGCCGTGTCGGGCTGGAGTGAGCTGAAGTGAGCTGAAGTGAGCTGAAAAAGGGTAGTGGAAAAGGGCCATAAGATGTCCTTGGAGCTAACCCAGCTGCGCTTTTCTGGGCCGTACCCCTCACAGTCGACCAGGTATTCGAGTTGCCCTTGTCTGTGATGGGAGTTGAGGACCTTATTAACTTGGTAAATGGGGTCACCTTCTAGAGCTAGGGAGGGAGGTTCTTGGGTGGGTGTGTCTGTGGCTAGGGGACCTTGGATGGCAGGTTTTAAGCATGATATATGGAACGTGGGAGCTCGAGCTTGTAGGAGACCTTGTTGGCCTTGCATACTACCTTGTATGAGCCGATGTATCAGGCTTGAAGCTTCTTGCAGGTGTTGGGTTCCCTCAAGTCTTTAGTGGATACCCACACTCGGTCCCCTGGGGCATACTCTGGGGTCTCCCCTCTGTGCTTGTTGGCATATTGTTTGTACTTTGAATTGATGTGCTCCAGTCTCTGATGGACCTCCTCCCATACCTGTTGACTCCTCTGGAACCAAGAGTCTACTGCCAGGATCTGAGTAGGTGCATCATCCCAAGGGAAAAGTAGTGGTTGATAGCCTAGAATGCATTGGAAAGGGGTTAACTAAGTAGCAGAATATTTTAGCAAGTTCTGTGCATATTCAGCCTAGGGCAGGAATCATGCCCAGTCTGTCTGGTTCCTCATGCAGAAGATTTGGAGGAAGCAACCCACCTCTTGGTTCACATGCTCCACCTGGCCATTGGATTGAGGGTGATATCCTGAAGTGAGACTTACTGATACTCCTAGCCTGTCCATGAATTTGGACCACAGTCTGGAGATGAACTGGGGACCCCAGTCACTAACAATCTCATCTCATTATCTCTAGCCGCTTCATCCTGTTCTACAGGGTCGCAGGCAAGCTGGAGCCTATCCCAGCTGACTACGGGCGAAAGGCGGGGTACACCCTGGACAAGTCGCCAGGTCATCACAGGGCTGACACATAGACACAGACAACCATTCACACTCACATTCACACCTACGGTCAATTTAGAGTCACCAGTTAACCTAACCTGCATGTCTTTGGACTGTGGGGGAAACCGGAGCACCCGGAGGAAACCCACGCGGACACGGGGAGAACATGCAAACTCCGCACAGAAAGGCCCTCACCAGCCACGGGGCTTGAACCCGGACCTTCTTGCTGTGAGGCGACAGTGCTAACCACTACACCACCATGTTGCCATCACTAACAGTGTCTTCAGGAATACCATAATAGTGGAAAATGTGATTGAACAACAGTTCTGCAGTTTCAAATGCTGTGGGTAGGCTGGGTAACAGGATGAGATTGAGTGCCTTGGACAACCAGTCTATAATCACCAGGATTGCTGTATTGCCTTGGGGTTGAGGTAGGTCAGTGAGAAAGTCAATGGCAATGTGTGATCAGGGTCGTTGGGGTACCGGGAGAGGACAGAGTTTACCGGCAGGTGGAGTTCGAGGTACTTTGGCTTGCGCACAGGCAGAGCACACAGAGACAAAGTGGTTGATATCGGAGACCATGTTCTCCCACCAATACTTGCTCCTCAGAAACTGGTAAGTGTGATGGCTACTGGGATGCCCTGTAGCTGGAGAGGAGTGAGCCCATGTGATGAGTTTTGCCTCCAAGTCTTGGTGGCACATACATGAGTCCGGGAGGACAGTTCTCAGGTGGGTTACCCAGTTGAGATTGCCTGATTTCTTTGTCGATGTCCCAAGTGATAGCTTGTACAAAACAGGCTGGTGGAAGAATGGGAGTGGTTTCGGATGTGTGAGTCAACATGTTAAAGATTCTGGCAAGGGCATCAGCCTTAGTATTTCTGGAGCCAGGGCAGTAGGATAACATGAACTGGAATCAGGTGAAGAATAGGGCCCATCTGGCTTGACGGGGATTCAGACATTTAGCTGTCTTTAGGTACTTCAAGTTCTGTTGGTCAGTGAGGATTGTGAAAGGGTATACAGTGCCTTCCAACCAGTGCCTCCATTCCTCTAGTGCTGGTTTAATGGCTAGTTTAATGGCCAGGTTTCCAATGTCATAATTTCATTCGGTTGGGGCGAACTACTTGGAGTAGAAGGCAATGGGATGTAGCTTGGGCTTTTCCCCAAGACACTGAGAGAGAACCCCTCCTACTCCAGTCTCTGAGGCATCTACCTCCACAATGAACAGCTTTGTAGGGTTTGGATGTTGAAAGATAGGGGCCATAGTGAAGGCAGACTTGAGCCGGTTGAATGCATCTTTGGCTGCTGGGTTCCACTGGAGGTGGCGTGGTCCATTTTTCAGCAGAGTTGTGAGAGGAGTGGCATTCGTGCTGAACCCATGAATGAAGCATCGATAAAAGTTTGCAAACCCCAAGAAATGGTGTAGCTCCTTCACTGACATGGGAGTAAGCCATGACGTGACCGCTGAGACTTTGCCCAAATCTACCCTCTGAGCTGATGATATATCCAAGAAATGAAATCTGGTTGACGTGGAGCTCACATTTTTCACCTTTGACATACAGATGATTCTTGAGCAAATGGAAGAGCACTGGCCTGACATATTCATGATGGGCATCCTCATCTGGGGAGTAGATCAAGATGTCATTAATGTAAGCAATTACGAACCTCCACAGGATGTCTCTGAGCATGCTGTCAATGAGGCACTGGAAGACACTTGGCACGCAAGAAAGGCCATAAGGCATGACCAAATATTCCAAGTGACTGGTGGTGCTAAATGCCGTCTTCCATTCATCACCCTCTTGAATCCTGACCAGGTTATATGCACTATGGAGGTCTAGTTTGGAGAAGATCTTGGCTGTTCTTTATTGTTCCAGAGCTGAAGGCACCAATGGAAGCGGATAGGGGTGACAGTGATCTGATTGAGGCCTCGATAATCGATACATGGTCAGAGAACTCTCCCTTTCTTCTCAATAAAGAAGAAGCCAGCTGAAGCTGGAGATGTTGATGGCTTAATATACCCTTGTTTCAATGCCTTCTGAACATACTCCTCCATAGCAGCTTGTTCAGTTATGGATGGGGGTTGATACGGTTGTGAGGAGGAGTTGTACCTAGGAGGAGGTCTATGGCACAGTTGTAGGGATGATGAAAAGGCATTCCGCTGGCTTTACCCTTGCAGAACACTTCTTTGAGATCTAGGTAGCATGAAGGAACATTATCTAGTGAATCGGGCAGAGGGCTCTCCACAGAAGTGGATGTGAGCACGAGCTGGGGGAGTTTCAGGCAGTTCTGGAAACAAGATGGGGACCATTGGAGGATTTATTTTTGTTTCCAAGATATTAAAGGATTATGAAGCTGAAGCCACAGGAATCCCAAAATAAGGTCATGATGGGCAGTATGGGTGACAAACAGGGAAATAAGCTCAGAGTGGATTGCTCCCACCTGAATTTCAAGAGGTGATGTGCATGCAGTACTGAGCCCATCACCAATGGGACCCCCATCAATGGCTTTTAATTTGAGTGGTCTTTGGAGTTTGTCAGTGGACAAGTGGAATTTCTGGATGATTGAGCTGCTGATGAAATTTCCTTCTGCCCCTGAGAGAATATGGGTCAAGTCTTAACAGTTTTAACACAACAGGTACCTTAAATGAGTGAGACCTGTGAATAGCTTCAGAACTTACTGGGCTAGGAAGGCTGGTTACTTAGTGGGTCTGATTCTCCCACGGTGGGCGAACAGGGCACTTAGCAATCTGATGACTGGACTCACCACAGTAGAAACAGAGGCCCTCATGGTGTCTCCTGTCTCTCTCAGACCACTGTAAGCCAGTGTGATAGACCTCCATGGGAGCTGGGGAGGCCAAAGTAGGAAAGGGTGTTGGAGGTGGGTGTAATAATGGTCTGTTCTTGATGAGGTGATCCAGATGAGTAAACAGATCAATCAGGGAGTCTAGGGAGAGATGTTCATCACGGCAAGTCATTTCACTGACCATTTCAGGGCGTAGACCTTGATGAAATGTGGCTTTTAGCGCTGGCTCATTCCAACCACTGCCAGTGGCCAGTGTGTGAAAGTCTAGCGCATATTTAGTGACTGTCCTATCTCCCTGTCTGATGGTCAACAAGCACTCGCCGACTTCAGTTCCTTCAGACTGATGATCAAACACTCGCTTAAAAAGCCTTGCCTGAAGGGAGATTCATAAATTGAGCAATCTTCTGTGGCTCCTGTGAGAATGGAGAAATACAGGGAGCATTGGAGCAGGAATCCCTTGCAGTTAGACACTTTACCTGAATATTTTTCAGGTTGTGGAGTATTCTGAGAAACTCCAGCGGAAGATGAGGAGTGTGTGAGGATGGCCTGCAACACGACAGCAGTGAGTTGCAACATCCTGGTGTTGAGATCACTGGTCATCTGCTGGTGTGCTCCTAACAGACGCCCCTGAGCACTAATCGCAGTTTGGTTGGCTTCCTCTGCTGCATCCATTGATGGCGATGTAGGTATCATGCCGCCATCTTGTGTCTAAGAACTACAACTCCCAGCCAACTTCCGCGTTGACTACGTCACGCCTGGGCGGGATCACGTACATCATTCCTCAGGTTTCACATAAGAGACTTGGAAGACCGCGTTTTCCTTTGTCTCTAAGTCTGATCCCGAGCGGAATGGACCTAAGAAGAGACACTCATCATCAGACGTCTAAACAGCGCGTTTCCTTCTTTAATCTGCTCCTGATCAAAGTAGATATCGGAAACACACGATCATCAACTCAAG
Source organism: Neoarius graeffei (assembly GCF_027579695.1). Taxonomy (NCBI): domain Eukaryota; kingdom Metazoa; phylum Chordata; class Actinopteri; order Siluriformes; family Ariidae; genus Neoarius; species Neoarius graeffei. The sequence continues at coordinate 70,879,538 of NC_083583.1, forward strand.
CGAGTTATTAAACCGGTTTGCAAGTATTACTTTTCTTTTAAAGCGTACGCGACTGCGAGCAAAGGCAGTTTTCTGAAGAGCTCTTCTCTTTTCTTTCTTTTAAATCCATGCACGGTGTTGAACAAAGACTTTTTGTCTTATCAACTATGAAGATCACCAAAGAAAGCTTCAGAACTTCTCTCTCCCTCACCGAAGACTTCCAACCTCAGGAAGCGCGCGCAACTTCCTCGAGCTTCCAACTTCAGACAGAAGACAAACTTCCTTTGCAGTAAGAAGGCATTGGGCAGAAGTTTAAGTCTTAGGAATTAGTTATTCACTTAATGTGAAGTTATATGAAGTTAAATGAAGTGTATACACTGAATTTTGGTTCTCTATCATTTGTTTGTTGATTTAAAATTGGTTAATCCATAAGTTTTGCATGTTCTCTCTCCTTTTAACATTTTAATTTCACTACTCACCCATATTTTGACCTCATTAAGATTTCAGCAAATTAAATAATACTAAAACTAGGGGGTTTAGCTGTTTGAAAAGTCTTTGTCTCCAAGGAGGGCTTTCACCATGTGTTCACAGGCCCAAGCAGGCCCTGACCTGACCGCATGCTTAAGCTAGCAAGGCAGAGCTAACTCTTTTGTTCTAGAAAGGAAACACGTGGCAAACCCCTCCTCCTTTTTCCAAGAGGTCCTGTATCTCATCTTTGAATAATATCCTAAGTCCTGATTTTAATTCAACCTTGATAGCAATTCTCCTGTCTCCATTTAAAGCCATATAGACTACAGATGACTGTTTGAATGTCTCATCTCATCTCATTATCTCTAGCTGCTTTATCCTTCTACAGGGTCGCAGGCAAGCTGGAGCCTATCCCAGCTGACTACGGGCGAAAGGCGGGGTACACCCTGGACAAGTCGCCAGGTCATCACAGGGCTGACACATAGACACAGACAACCATTCACACTCACATTCACACCTACGGTCAATTTAGAGTCGCCAGTTAACCTAACCTGCATGTCTTTGGACTGTGGGGGAAACCGGAGCATCCGGAGGAAACCCACGCGGACACGGGGAGAACATGCAAACTCCACACAGAAAGGCCCTCGCCGGCCCCGGGGCTCGAACCCAGGACCTTCTTGCTGTGAGGCGACAGCGCTAACCACTACACCACCATGCCGCCCCTGTTTGAATGTATTTTAATCATTAATTTCTGGTTTTTGACACACATAGTTTATTAGGCCAAAGCACATGTTAGTTTTCTCTTTGTCTGTTAGCCACAAAGCTAATCACTTGGCGACCCCCATATTAGGCCAAAGCACATGTTAGCTAGCCTTTTGTCTAGTGTAGCCACATAGCTAATCACTTGGCTATACACACACACACACACACACACACACACACACACGTACCAAGATTGCAGATAACACACCCTGGCTCGTCATGGCACGGACACATTCCAACTTCAAGAGAGACCCAAGGTGTCTCTCTCTCTCCCTCTCTTACACACACACGCATACCAAGATTGCAGATAACAAAATTCCTGTGTCTCACATAGCTCACAAGCTAAAACTGCTTATACACCCCCCCACCCCCCCACACACACTCTGTTTACAGAAGATTTCAATTCTGCTGCTATTAAATTGTTCAATTTTTCCTTTTCTTATTAAAATTTTTATTATCTTTGTTATAATAAACTCCATTATTATTGAAATTGTGTGGTGTCTATCTGCTGTTCTAATACTTTTGAAGTTGCCCAATCGCAAAGAATTCAAGGAAAGGTGTAGAAAATTTGTAATATGGTAAGTGATCAATAATAATTTGAAGATACCATTTTTAGCTGTTTGGTAATTTAACCAGGATTAATGGTATGATTCACTAAATGATTCACTGATTCACTAAATGATTCATTGAACGATTCATTGAATGATTCACTTCAAACGATTCAAATGAGACTGATTCTATGGTATGCTTCAATTCATCTCATCTCATCTCATTATCTCTAGCCGCTTTATCCTTCTACAGGGTCGCAGGCAAGCTGGAGCCTAGCCCAGCTGACTACGGGCGAAAGGCGGGGTACACCCTGGACAAGTCGCCAGGTCATCACAGGGCTGACACATAGACACAGACAACCATTCACACTCACATTCACACCTACGGTCAATTTAGAGTCACCAGTTAACCTAACCTGCATGTCTTTGGACTGTGGGGGAAACCGGAGCACCTGGAGGAAACCCACGCGGACACGGGGAGAACATGCAAACCCCACACAGAAAGGCCCTCGCCGGCCCCGGGGCTCGAACCCAGGACCTTCTTGCTGTGAGGCGACAGCGCTAACCACTACACCACCGTGCCACCCACTGCTTCAATTCAAATGAGTTAAATTAAATGATTCAATAGGATTGATTCATTTTAATTATTAACCTTCAAATTTTAATGAGACTGATTTCATGTAATTATTAAAGATTGATCACTTATCCAATCTTGAATACACAAAATCATTAATTACACCTACAGCGAAGTATCCTGTCAGGATGCAGGCACTTACAGATGCAAATGCAGGAGAGAGCAGGTGCATCGCAAACTGTAAACAAAGTCAAATTGGGAAACTGGAGACGTTGTCAGGGACGGGCAAGGGTGAGTTGAGCGGCTAACAGAATATCAGAGATCAGGCAAGAAAATGAAGTCAGAAATAAATGTAAACAGTTCAATAACAGGAAGTCAGGCAGATAGTCAAACGGCTCGGTAAAGTCAGGCATGGGGACACAGAACAATACTTTGCAAAGTCAGAGTGTGAGAGCTGAGCTTATATAGGGAAGGTGATTGCCAGTAAATTAGAGACAGGTGTCAAGGTTAGAATTCTGGTGACGAGGGGTGCTCTGGCACTTGGGAAGTGTAGTCCAGAGTGGCTATGTTTGGAGATTGGTCCAAACTCAGGTTTGCAGAGTTGTTACTGACAGAGATCAGTTGCTGTAGTTTTGAAAGTGAAATGTTGTCCCATTTACAATTTCAGCTGCAATTTCATATAAGTAAATATAGGATTTTCATGATTTGCAAATCATTGCTTTCTGGTTTGACTTACATTTTACACAGCATCCAAACTTTTTTGGAATTGGATTTGTAAAATATTTAATCAAATATTTATTTCAATTGTAGTTATTTTATGTTCACTTTAAAACATAAAATGTATGACTTTTTCATTTTCAGTTTAATTTTATTAAGAGAAATCACTGCAACAACAAAGTTCAGTAACCATGATTAACATGGGGCAATTTGGTTGCCTGCAACACCCTCCAAAAAAAAAAAAAAGTTGGGACAGAAGCATTATTACTATTGTATTACATCACTGTTCCTTTGATAACACTTTTTAATCACAGAGGAACTGAGTATACGAATTGTTGCAGTTTTTCAATTGGAATTTTTGTCCATTCTTGTTTAGTACAAGTCAAGTCAAGTCAAGTCATTTTATTTATATAGCACATTTAAATACAACAAAGTTAGCCCCAAAGTGCTTCACAACATAACACAAGATTTGGAACAACGTTTACAAGGAAACAGAATAAATAGCAAAATTGGACTAGATTAAAACCCAAGCTAGCAAGAAAGTGTAGAAAAATGGCATAAATATGTAAAATATAAAGATAAATAAACAAAACAATTTATAAAAGTAGTTAAAATAATTAAAAAGGGTAGACTTGACATCACCAATTAAAATTGAAAACAAAATCAAAATTAAAAAAATTAAAATAGAAATTACTACCTCAGATTGTGCCAAAAGCAAGGGAGAAAAAATGTGTCTTTAAATTGGATTTAAAACAATCAATGGTGGGAGAGAATCTGACATATATAGGAAGACTGTTCCAGCTGATACAAAACGTTAGCTGATCAAGAGTCTGTGGTTGCCATTGTCTGAGTCTCCTCTTCATGATGCGGCATACATTCTCAAAAGGAGACAGATCTGGACTGACAACAGGCCAGTCAAGCACATGCACTATGTGTCTACGAAGCTACACTGTTGTAGCCAGTGGCGGCTGGTAGTCTTTCAAACAGGGGAGGCTGGTCGGTTATGATATTTCCAGATTTTAAAAGAAAAAACATCAATTTTGCCCATACTCTTGCCTCTGATCTGGCTGATTGTTGGCAGGGTCACAAACTGTGAAATAACAGGTTCTTTTGGCCCATTAGCCGACTGTCCAATATACATGATGGTGGTGTTGGGGGGGGTATATTTTAACATTTTATATTTTAAAATTGTGGCATGTTGTTTAAAAGTTGACCTCGGCTGTGTTTTTGTTTAAAAATGTTTTCCAAATTGTAGCGGTGTTTAATTCATATCCAGAAAAACATATATTCCAATATAATATACTCAGCATAAACATTTTAAATAGATTCTATATTTTTGGTCCATCCATGACATATTACTAAAGTAGCCTATTTACTGTTGTTGATGTGGGTCACTTGCTGTTAGCCAATTCACTTTCTCGTACCAGGAGAGCTGAAAGGAACGAGTATTATTCCCTACCTTTTTCACCAAGTCAATTTGAGGCGTTGGTCTACCCTGCTCTTTAATTTTAATTTTTTCCTCGAAAGGAAGACTGGCAAATGGCTTCACCAAAATTAAATCAGCAATGCTTGGCATCCGTGCGCAGCTTTCTTGCTAGCTGACTAGCCCCCTCAAGTTCAAGTTCAGTCACTCAAATAAACGACATTTCTGGAACTAAGATAGCAAACTTGACAACACTATATTTACACTTTATTTACAATGAAAATATATACAAACTAAAAAAGCTGGTAGAAACCATATGTAACGAATGAAATCGAAATGTAAGCCAATCTCTTACAATACACCACACCACTTGCAAATCCGCATGGGATTGAACTGATGTTGCCAGATACTGCTGACGTCATCCAGCCCAAAATATGTTCAAAACCCGCCAAAATGCACTTAAAACCACCCAATTGGGCGGGAAACCGCCCAATCTGGCTGCCTGTCTATAGTTGAAAAGAGCTGTCAATCAAAGAAAATATCCGGCCGCTTTCACCAATCACCAGTCTCCTCGCGGAAACTGCCATGTCCCTCCCATGTGACGCTCAGAGCCCATGGGCGGGCATTTTCGCAGTATTTGTCCAATAACCATCTTGCATTTTGAGATTGAAAAGCGCATAGCTCCCAAATGCCGTTGAAGTCCATTGAGGCTGGGAGTCCATGAGACTCCGTGGGTGGGCGTTTTCACAGTATTTGTCCAATAATTGTCTTGCATTTTGAGATTGACAAGCACATAGCTCCCAATCCACTGAGGCTGGGCTGCATCGCGCTGTTACGAGGGGGAAAAACTCACGCACACATTAGGCGAACTGGGGAAAGTTATAACGGAATGATTTCGCACTGTAGTTGGGTTGAGCACATATATTTCTATGATTCTGGATCTGAAATAGCAATGTTATAAGGTCAGCTATAACATAAGCCTAGCACAATTCATCCTACACGATGTTCGTCATTTTTAGAGGAGGCTGAGCCTCCCTCCTTGTCTTAGAGCAATCGCCCGTGGTTGTAGCCCATGCAGAACGAGGCCTGGCATTGTCCTGCTGCAATAAGCATTGACTTCCTGGGAAGAGACGTTGCCTTGATGAATATGTCTCTCTAAAATATATCAATGGACCCTTCACACACATGCAACTCACCCATGCCGTGGGCACTGATGCACCCCCATACCATCACAGATGCTGGCTTTTGCACCTTTCTCTGATAACAAACTGGATGTTCATGTTCACCTTTGGCACTGAGAACTTGATTTCTGGTTTTCCAAAAACAGGCTGAAATGTGGACTCATCTGACCACAGCACGTTTTCACTGTCTTTCAGTCCATCTGAGATGAGTTTGGGTCCAGAGAATTTGGTGGCATTTCTGCATAGAATTGATGAATGTCTTCCTCCTTGCGTAATACAGTTTCAGGTTGCATTTCTGGATGCAGCGGTGGACTCTGTTAAGTTTCAATGGTTTTCCGAATTACTCCTGAGCCCATGTGGCTATATTTATCATATTAGCAGGACGGTTTCTCAGGCAGTGCTGCCTGAGAGCTCGAAGGTCACGCACATTCAACAGTGGTTTCCAACCTTGCCTGTTAAACACTGAGATGTCTCAGACACAAGTGTGTCCTATATGGACAAAAAGTGCAACTGTGTAACCAGGAAAGTCATAATAGTTTTCACATGAAGTCTGTTTTGTTGAAATTATCAACAGTTCATTGATGGTGACTTCAGTGCAATACTGTTCATGACAACTGCAGTCCTAAAGTTATTATGGCAATTGTTGTCCAGAGCCATTATAGCAAAACTGTAAGTGTCCAGAGCCATCTCCTAAGTGTACACTCATATCAATGTACAGTGTCTTGCAAAAGTATTCATCCCCCTTGGTGTTTGTCCTGTTTTGTTGCATTACAAGCTGGAATTAAAATGGAATTTTGGGGGGTTAGCACCATTTGATTTGCACAAGATACCTACCACTTTATAGGGGCAAATTGTTGTTTTATTGTGACAGAAATAATAATTAAGAAAAAAAAACAAAACTGAAATCTGGAGTGTGCATAGGTATCCCCCCCCCCCCCAAAAAAAAAAAGTCAATACTTTGTAGAGCCACCTTTTGCTGCAATTACAGATACACGTCTCTTGGGGTATGTCTCTATTAGCTTAGCACATCTAATCACTGGGATTTTTGCCCATTCCTCAAGGTAAAACTGCTTCAACTCCTTTAAGTTAGATGGGTTGCATTGGTGAACAGCAATCTTCAAGTTATGCCACAAATTCTTAATTGGATAGAGCTCTGGGCTTTGATGAGGCCATTCCAAGACATTTAAATGTTTCCCTTTAAATCACTCCAGTGTAGCTTTAGCAGTATGTTTAGGGTCATTGTCCTGCTGGAATGTGAACCTTCGTCCCAGTCTCAAACCTCTGGCCAACTCAAACAGGTTTTCCTCCAGAATTGCCCTGTATTTAGTGCCATCCATCTTTCCTTCAATCCTGACCAGCTTTCCTATCCCTGCAGATAAAAAAATATCTCCACAGCATGATCCTGCCACCACCATTCTTCACTTTAGGCATGGTATTCTCAGGATGATGGGAAGTGTTGGGTTTGTGCCACACATGGCATTTCCCCGATGGCCAAAAAGTTAAATTTTATTCTCATCTGACCAGAGAATCTTCTTCCATGTGTTTGGGGAGTCTGCCACATGCTGTTGGGCAAACTCCAAACATGTTTTCTCATTATTTCTTTTTTCTGGCCACTCTTCCATAAAGCTCCACTCTGTGGAGTGTACGGCTTAAAGTGGTCCTATACTTTACTCCCATCTCTGCTGTGGATCTTTGCAGCTCCATCAGTGTTATCTTTGGTGTCTTTGTTGCTTCTCTGATTAATGCCCTCCTTGCCCGGTCTGTGAGTTTTGGTGGGTGGCCTTCTCTTATCAGGTTTGTAGTGGTGCCATATTCTTTCAATATTGCTATAATGGATTTAATGGTGCTCCATGGGATATTCAAAGTTTGGGATTTTTTTTATAACCCAACCCAGATCTATACTTCTCCACAACTCAACCCCCAGCACTTTTTAATTCCATGCAACAAAACAGGACAAACACCAAGGGGGATGAATACTTTTGCAAGACACTGTATATGGAAGCCCTCTTAGGACAAGACACCTGATGGCTATTGGCTCTGTGGTCTGAATGATTATGAATATAGAATACAACTGACACTTAGGAAATGTGATACACATTAACCATCCAAGCAATATATATTAAAAAAAAACTACAACAACAAAAAAACCTACCCTTGTCTTTTGTAGCTGTGACAGAGAAGAAGAAACCTTTATTTGTCACATGCACACTTCAAGCACAGTGAAATTCATCCTCTGCATTTAACCCATCTGAAGCAATGAACACGCGCACACACACCCCGAGCAGTGGGCAGTCACACTAGAGCGCCCAGGGAGCGGTCAGGGGTTAGGTACCTTGCTCAAGGGCACTTCAGCCCAAGGCTGCCCCACATTAACCTAACTGCATGTCTTTGGACTGTGGTGGAAACCGGAGCACCCAGAGGAAACCCATGCAGACACGGGGAGAACATACAAACTCCACACAGAAAGGCCTTCGCCGGCTGCTGGGTTCAAATCCGGAACCCTCTTGCTGTGAGGCGACTGTGCTAACCACTACACCACCGTGCCGAGATGGTATTTGATTTAGAGGAGTGGGTGACCACAGGCATGTGGTCATCCACAACAAAACTAAATCACAGGTCACCTCTTACAGATACCTTGTTGTTTTTATTAATAACACACTGACTTGGGGCACACATATTTTCTCTGTAGCAGATTACAACATCTGCACTTCTGACAGTGACTTGTGTCCGTGGTGTTGATGAGAAGCTTTTGTTAGTCTTTTATCAAGCAGTCTTTGAGAGCTTATTTAGATATGGCATCACAGCTTGGTTTAGTAATCTCTCTGTGCAATTGAAGTCAAAACTAGTGTGATTTATGCAAACTGCCTGGAAGTTAATAGGCGTAAGAAAATATCTATCCCTGCAGTCTACTTATGAACAGTCTGTGCTAAGGCAGGCCAACAAGTTAATAGCAGACCCATTTCATGTGCTATACACTGAGTACTAGTTACTACCATCAGGGAGGATGATTAAAATATCATATTGTTGTTTGGACAGATTTAAAAATTATTTTATCCCTATTAAACCTGAAAAACAATAAACAAGCATACAATCCCAATTCCAAAAAAAGTTGGGATGCTGTGTAAACTGCAAATAAAAACAGAATGCAATAATTTGCAAATCATGGAAAGTCTATATTTTTTATTGAAAATAGTACAAAGACAACATATTAAACATTGAAACTGAGAAATTTAATTGTTTTTTGAAAAATACATGCTTATTTTGAATTTGATGTCAGCAACACATTTCACAAAAGTTGGGACAGGGGCGTGTTTACCACTTTGTTGCATCACCTCTACTTTTAACAACACTCTGTAAATGTTTGGGGAAAAGTTTGGGAAACGTTTGGGAAAACTGAGGAGACCAATTACTGCAGTTTTGAAAGAGAAATGTTGTCCTATTCTTGCCTGATATATAATTTCAGTTGCTCAACAGTTCAGGGTCTCCTTTGTCAGATTTTGAGCTTCATAATGCACCAAATGTTGTAAATGGGAGACAGCTCTGGACTACAGGCAGGCCAGTTTAGCACCCAGACTCTTTTACTATGGAGCCATGCAGTTTTCATATTTGTAGAAAGCAGTTTACCATTGTCTTGCTGAAAGAAGGAAGGCCTTCCCTGAAAAAGATTTTGTCTGGATGGCAGCATATTGCTCTGAAAAGTGTATATATCGTTCAGCATTAATGATGCCTTCCCAGATGTACAAGTTACCCATGTCATGGGCACTAATGCACCCTCATACCATTACAGATGCTGGCTTTTGAACTGTGCACTGATGATAAGCCAGATTGTCCCTCTCCTCTTTAGCCTGGAGGACGTGGTGTCCATGATTTCTAAAAAGAATTTCTCCTTTTGAATCGCCAGACCTTGGGACAATTTTCCACTTCGCCTTAGTCCATCATAAAAGAGCTTGGACCCAGAGAAGGTGGTAGTGTTTCTGGATATTGTTTATATATGGGTTTTTAACTTGCATAATTAAATGTTTTCACAAACAATGGATTTCTGAAGTGTTCTTGAGCCCATACAGTGATTTCCACAACAGACATGTATCTGCTTTTAACTCAGTGTCGCCTGAGGCCCTGAAGATCACATGCATCCAATGTCAATTTTCAGCCTTGTCTCTTACATCAGAGATCATCTTACAGAGATTTCTCCAGATTCTCTGAATATTTTAATGATATTACTGTATGTACCATAGATTATGTGATCCTCAAATTCTTTGCAATTTTACATTGAGGAATGTTATTCTTAAATTATTACACTGTTTGCCCATGCAGTCTTTTACAGAGCAGTGAACCCCTCCCCATCTTTACTTCTGAGAGACTGAACCTCTCTGGAATGCTCTTTTTATACCAAATGACGTTACTGACTTTTTGTCAATTAATCAAATTAGATTTTTTTTTGCATTACACAACTTTTTCTGTCTTTTGTTGCCCTGTCCCAACTTTTCTGAAACGTGTTGCTGACATCAAATTCATCAAAAATATTAAATTTCTTTTTTTCAATGTGATATGTTATCTTTGTACAATTTTCAGTGAAATATAGGATTTCCATGATTTACAAATCTCATCTCATTCTCATCTCATTATCTCTAGCCGCTTTATCCTGTTCTACAGGGTCGCAGGCAAGCTGGAGCCTATCCCAGCTGACTATGGGCGAAAGGCAGGGTACACCCTGGACAAGTCGCCAGGTCATCACAGGGCTGACACATAGACACAGACAACCATTCACACTCACATTCACACCTACAGTCAATTTAGAGTCACCAGTTAACCTAACCTGCATGTCTTTGGACTGTGGGGGAAACCGGAGCACCCGGAGGAAACCCATGCAGACACGGGGAGAACATGCAAACTCCGCACAGAAAGGCCCTCGCCGGCCACGGGGCTCGAACCCAGACCTTGCTGTGAGGCGACAGTGCTAACCACTACACCACTGTACCGCCCATTTACAAATCTTTGCATTCTTTTTTTATTGATGTTTTACGCAGTGTCCCAGCTTTTTTTTGGAATTGGTGTTGTACTATTTGTACATGAATATGGGTCTATAAACCAAAATATAATATTTGTTCAAAATAGAAAACATTTTTCCAAGGTAAAGCTAATAGTCACACAAACCTGATTTTCTGTATACAGAGCTGGCCATCATAGAACTATTATCAAGCTATTATCAAGCTTGTCTTTTACAACTTCTTTTCTGAGTAAATGTCCCATTCATCTCTGTTGTGATGAGGGATAAATTTGGTTTTGTTTTCTTCATTTCTCTGACTATGAACTGTCAGTGACATTCAGGTTTTGTGTCATCCATTTCCTCTGGAAAATCTAGTAGAGAATGTATTTTCCCTTTTCTAGACTTCTTGATACCTGTGTTAGGAGAGTTCCCAACAGGGGAGTGTTTTCCATGTTTACCACAATTTACTGTCACATTGTTACATTCCAAACTGGTTCTGTAATTTCCCCATTCTGAACTTAAGGCTACATCCACACGACAACGGCAACGAGATTTTTTTTTTAGCGGGTAAAAAAAATATCGCGTCCACATGGGCAATGGATCAGTAAAATATCAGGTACATATGGCAACGCAATGCTTGCTGAAAATGATGCAATACACATGCCACACCTCTACGTGCGCTGTAAGATGGTCCCATCGGAGACACCAGAACAATAGAAGAAGTAGGACGCATGCGCATAAACCCCTTCTTCTACCCGGCACTGAACTACTACTACTCTGGGGTCCGCCATTGTTGCTGTTGTTGTTACGAATGATGCATGCGAGAGTGCTGCTTGTTCTAGTCATGTGGTTGTGTTGTCACCATAAACAAATCCGTTCTACTCATCCAGACGACTTCGCAATGGCGCCGTTGCCAGATTTTTCCACTCTGGAAACCGTTCTCAAAAAAATATCATTTTGGGGCACCCAAAATGCTGGTGCCGTGTGGACGCCAGGCCGAAACAATAAAAAATTTTATCGGATTCACCTGAATCCATTGCCGTGTGGACAGGGCCTAAGATAATTAAAGATCCTGGTTCTTTAATAGGGGTGTTCTCCCACCAAGGGCTTTGTAACAGCATCAACATCTTTTTTGGCTGGGTATGTGTTGAAGCAATAGATGGTCTCTGCTAATTTCTCAAAGGTAGTGGGTTTCAGTTCTTCTGTTACTTTTCAATAGGTTCCATTCCTGAGATACAACAGGTTGCCTTGACGCAGTCCACAGCTACTGAGAATTTTGGGATTTCAAGTACTTCAGGCCATGGTCTACAGTGCCTTGCAAAAGTATTCATACCCCTTGAACTTTTTCACATTTTTCCACCTTACAATCACGAACTTAAAAGTTTTTTATTGAGATTTTATGTGATAGACCAACACAGAGTAGCACATAATTGTGAAGTGAAACAAAAATGATAAATGGTCTTCAAAATTTTAAACAAATAAAAATCTGAAAAATGTGATGTGCATTAGTATTCAGCCCCCCTGCGTCAATACTTTGTAGAGCCACCTTTTGCTGCAATTACAGCTGCAAGTCTTTTGTGGTTTGTCTCTACCAGCTTTGCACATCTAGACACTGAAATTTTTGCCCATTCTTCTTTGCACAACAGCTCAAGCTCAGCCAGATTGGATGGAGAGCGTCTGTGAACAGCAATTTTCAAGTCTTGCCACAGATGCTCAAAGGGATTTAGGTCTGGACTTTGACTGGGCCATTCTAACACATGAATATTCTTTGATCTATACCATTCCATTGTAGCTCTGGCTGTATGTTTAGGGTCATTGTCTTGCTGGAAGGTGAATCTCCTTCCCAGTCTCAAGTCTTTTGCAGCCTCCAACAGGTTTTCTTCTAGGATTGCCCTGTATTTAGCTCCATCCATCTTCCCATCAACTCTGACCAGCTTCCCTGTCCCTGCTGAAGAAAAGCATCCCCATAGCATGATGCTGCCACCACCATGTTTCACAGTGGGGATGGTATGTGCAGGGTGATGAGCAGTGTTAGTTTTCCGCCACACATAGCACTTTGCATTTAGGCCAAAAAGTTCAACTTTGGTCTCATCTGACCAAAGCACCTTCTTCCACATGTTTGCTGTGTCCCCTACCTGGCTTCTTATGCCTGTCTTTCAACAATGGCTTTCTTCTTGCCACTCTTCCAAAAAGGCCAGATTTGTGGAGTGTACGACTTATACTTGTCCTGTGCACAGATTCTCCCACCTGAGCTGTGGATTTCTGCAGCTCCTCCAGAGTGATCATGGGCCTCTTGGCTGCTTCTCTGACCAGTGCTCTCCTTGCTCGCTCTGTCAGTTTAGGTGGACGGCCATGTCTTGGTAGGTTTGCAGTTGTGCCATACTTTTTCCATTTTTGAATGATGGATTGAACAGTGCTTCTTGAGATGTTCAGAGCTTGGGATATTTTTTTATAACCTAACCCTGTGTAACAAGAGTTCTAGGTGGGTGGAGCACAGAAGCACGGCAGGCCAGAACTGAGTTCTCAAAGACTCTTTATTTAGCTTTTCAGCATTAAACTACACACGCACGCACACAAGCATCCAGGTTGGGGAGAACCTCTCTTCCTCCACTCTCCCTCTCCTCTTACAGGGCGCAGTCACTTATAGGGCGCGGTCACACACAAACACAGGTTAATTCCCATCAGGTGCAGTGATTCCGCCACTTACCTTCCCTGACTCCGCCCTCCATTCACAGACCGACGCTTGACCATGCCCCTGCTGCCACATACCCCCACCACCCGACTCAGGCTGGGCAGCCGTCCGGCCTGCCGCCGACTCCCCCGCCCCTTGACAGGAAAGGAAGTCCACCACAACCGTCTGCACCCCTGGCCTGTGGACCACCTCGAACTTAAACGGCTGGAGTGCCAGATACCAACGGGTGATCCACGCGTTGGCATCCTTCATGCAGTGGAGCCACTGCAGGGGTGCGTGGTCCGACAAGAGGGTGAAAGGGTGCCCCAGCAGATAGTAGTGGAGGGCAAGGACCACCCACTTGATGGCGAGGCATTCCTTCTCTATGGTGTTGTACCTGCCCTCACGCACCAACAGCTTGTGGCTAATGTACAGCACCGGACAGTCCTCCCCCTCCCCCTCCTGGGACAGAACCGCCCCCAGCCCTCCGTCTGATGCATCCGTCTGGAAAACAAAGGGGAGAGAAAAGTCAGGGGAGTGTAACAGTGGCCCCCCTCACACAGTGCAGCCTTTACCTTAGAAAAAGCCTGCTGGCATTGCTCCGTCCACTGGACCGGATCTGGTGCCCCCTTTTTAGTCAGATCAGTCAGCGGGCTGGTGACGTCCGAATAATTAGGTATAAACCTATGATAGTAGCCAGCCAGCCCCAGGAACTGCCTCACCCTCTTTTTGGTCTTGGGCCTCAGGCAGGCCGCAATCTGCCCATAGTGGGGACGCACCTGCCCATTGCCCAAGTGGAAGCCCAGATACCGTACTTCCACCCACCCAATCGCACACTTCTTTGGGTTGGCTGTGAGCCCTGCTCACCTCAGCAACCCCAGGATGGCCCTCAGGTGTTTTAGGTGCCGCGACCAGTCATTACTATAAATAATAATGTCATCTAGGTATGCGGCCGCATAGGTGGCGTGGGGGTGGAGGACCCTATCCATAAGCCGCTGGAACGTAGCGGGCGCCCCAAACAACCCAAACGAAAGTGTGACAAACTGGTGTAAGCCAAACGGTGTGGAAAAGGCCATTTTCTCACGGGATAGTGGAGTCAAGGGGATCTGCCAATATCCCTTTGTCAAATCCAGTGTCGAATAAAAATGAGCCGTGCCTAGTTGATCGAGCAACTCGTCAATACGAGGCATTGGGTACACGTCAAATTTAGATACCGGGTTGACTTTTCTATAGTCCACACAGAACCAGACCGACCAGTCAGCCTTGGGAACCAAGACCACTGGACTGATCCAGTCACTGTGGGACTCCTCGACGATGCCCATTTCGAGCATGGCCTCGAGTTCTTCCCGAACCACCTTTTTCTTGTGTTCGGGCAGTCCGTAAGGGCGGCTGCGCACTACCACCCCCGGGGGCGTCTCAATGTGGTGTTCTATGAGGTGGCTGCGGCCGGGCAGGGGCGAGAATATGTCAGAAAATTTTGTTTGCAACCGGGAGACCTCCGCGAGCTGGGTTGGGGAGAGGTGGGCTCCACAGGGGACCGGAGCGGTGGGTGATGCCGATTTTCCCTTTTGAACCTCCGATCCCAGCTCCGCCTTCTCTGGAACCACCGACACCACCACCACGGGGACCTCCTCGCTCCAACGTTTTAACAGATTGAGGTGGTATACCTGTAACGCCCCACCACTGTCCGTTCGCCTCACCTCATAGTCGACGTCCCCAACTCGCCATGTGACCTCAAAGGGTCCTTGCCACCTGGCAATTAATTTAGAGCTCGATGTGG
This sequence comes from Neoarius graeffei, assembly GCF_027579695.1. Classification (NCBI taxonomy): domain Eukaryota; kingdom Metazoa; phylum Chordata; class Actinopteri; order Siluriformes; family Ariidae; genus Neoarius; species Neoarius graeffei. Next base: position 70,894,628 of record NC_083583.1, read on the forward strand.
GCAATAACATGAGTACTTTGTCTCCCAGTGTGAATTCCCTAAGGCGCGTGTCCTTGTTGTACAGGCGGACTTGACATTCTTGAGCCTGCCGCAAATTCTCCTGGGTTAGGTGTGTGAGTGTGTGGAGTTTTGCCCGCAGGTCAATAACGTATTGAATTTCATTTTTGCTCAGGGAAGGTCCCTCCTCCCAATTTTCCCGCAGCACATCTAGGATGCCACGCAGCTTAAGCCCATATAATAATTAGAACAGGGATAACTCCGTGGAGGCTTGTGGGACCTCTCACACTGTGAAAAGCAGGGGCTCGAGCCATTTATCCCAGTTACGTGCGTCCTCGCTTACAAATTTTTTAATTATGTTTTTGAGAGTGCAATTAAACCATTTGACTAAGCCGTCCGTTTGTGGGTGATAAACACTGGTGCAGATCGGCTTGATTCCCAATAACCCATACAGTTCGCGCAGTGTGCGTGACAAGCGTAGTGCCTTGATTAGTCAGAATCTCTTTGGGGATTCTGACTCAGGAGATGGCGCAGAAGAGCGCTTCCGCAATACTATATGCGGAGATATTGCGGAGCGACACTGCTTCCGGGTATCGCATTGCATTGTCCACCAGAACATGAATAAAGTGATACCCTCGTGTTGACCGATCTAATGGCCTGACGAGATCCATCCCAATTCTTTCAAACGGGGTCTTGATTAATGGTAGAGGGCGCAAAGGCGCTTTTGGGATGGCCGCTGGATTTACTAACTGGCATTCGTGGCATGCTGTACACCACCTACGGACATCGCCGCGAATCCCTGGACAAAAGAACTGGGCCATTATTCGGGCTAGTGTCTTATCCTGCCCTAAGTGTCCAGCCATGGGATTAAAGTGAGCCGCCTTGAATACCAATTCCCAGCAGCTCTTTGGGATCAAAAGTTGGGTTATTTGTTCCTTTGTCTGAGTGTCCTGCGTCACTCGGTATAACCTATCCTTAATAATGGAAAAATAGGGGAAGGGCGGGGTGGCGTTTGGCTGGAGCGTTTGACCATCGATTACTCTCACTTGGTCAAACGCATGCCGCAGAGACTCGTCTCGCGATTGTTCTAACGGAAAATCCACGAGGGATTCCCCGAGAGAGGGAGGAGGAGCCTGCTGCTTCTCACTCTGATGCGGTGATGACATAGATGGCTCTGTGACAGCTGCTCCTGCCAATGTCACACCGGGACCTCCCCCTGCTGAACGACGGCAGGACCCACTCCTCACTAAGTGTGTCATTAAGTCCCTAAATCCCGGCCAATCAGTCCCCAAAATTAGCGAGTGAGTAAGGCGAGGATTAACCGCCGCCTTTACACTACATTTCTCCCCTCGAAACAGAATGTGGACCAACACTTAACGGTAGTTGTGAACATCCCCGTGCACACACAACACCTTCACCAACTGTGCTCAGCCCAATGCCTCATCTTGCACCAGGCTTTGGTGGATTGAGGTCTGATTAAAGCCGGAGTCCACCAAAGCCTGATATGTATCCCCTTGGATACTCACCGGTATGCGATACGCTCTGGCCCGATCGAGGGCGGTTCCTGGTGCGTCGGGGATCCAGACCACTGCACCCACCTCCATCACTGAGCACTGATGCTGGAGGTGCCCCGGCTCCCTGCAGTGCCAGCACACCGGCCCAGGCTCTCTCTCTGCACCGGTGTTCCGGATATCACTCACCTGAGGGGGGGAAGACACAGACACGGAAGTAGGAAACGGTATGACACCGCGGATGTGGCGGGCCAGCTGGGGTGGAGCCAGCCCCCGCCTCCGTGGTGGGGGAATGGGGCGAGGGCGAGGAACAGGACAGGAGAGAGAGAGAGAGAGAAAGGGGAAGGGAGAGGGAGAGACATGCTGTCCTGCCGTTGGAACGGCCGCCATATGGTCCTCCACCAGCTCAATGGCCTGATCCAGCAACGCCGGTTGATGGCACTGGACCCAGTCCATGGTCCCTTCCGGAAGTCGAGCGACGAACTGCTCCAGCGCCACCAGATCAATGATTTCCTCAGCATCGTGGTAGTCGGCCCTCAGCCACCACCGGCAGGCATCCCGGAGTTACTGGCCAAACGCGAACGGCCGGCCGACCTCCTCTAGGCGCAGCGCGCGGATGCAGGACGGCCCTGTGAAGGTCCACGTAGACCAGCCGGCTGTTATGCCTTGCCCGTGAGCAGGGGGAGGAGGCGTGCCGCACGCTATTCCACCGGCCAACCCCATGCCTCTGCTGCCTGCTCAAAAAGAGCGAGGAAGGCCTCGGGGTCATTGTGTGGGCCCATCTTTGTAAGGGTGAGGTGGGGAGGGCCCGCGGCGGTGGAGGTGGTGGACCCCATTGATGCGAGTAGGTGCCGGAACGCCTGGCGGTCTTCCTGCTGCGCCAACACCAGGGCCTCGAACCTTTGCTCCTGTTCTTTCCGGAGGGCGACCAGCGCCTGGTGCTGGCTCTGTTGGGCCGTGGCGAGGGCATGGATCAAGTCCTTGAAGGGGTAGGACTCCATGGGGCTGTTCACTCCTGCGCTCCGTCCCGGGTTTCAGCACCACTGTAACAAGAGTTCTAGATGGGTGGAGCACAGAAGCACGGCAGGCCAGAACTGAGTTCTCAAAGACTCTTTATTTAGCTTTTCAGTGTTAAACTACACATGCACACACACAAGCATCCAGGTTGGGGCGAACCGCTCTTCCTCCGCTCTTCCTCTCCTCTTATAGGGCGCGGTCACTGGGGAAGACACACAAACACAGGTTAATTCCCATCAGGTGCAGTGATTCCACCACTTATCTTCCCTGACTCTGCCCTCCATTCACAGACCGACGCTTGACCACACCCCCACTGCCACACCCTGCTTTAAACTTCTCCAGAACTTTATCCCTGACCTGTCTGGTGAGTTCTTTGGTCTTCATGATGCTGTTTGTTCTTCAGTGTTCTCTAACAAACCACTGAGGCCTTCACAGAACAAGTGTATTTATGCTGAGAGTAAATTACACACAGTAGGACTCTATTAACTAATTAGATGACTTCTGAAGGCAATTGATTGCACTGGATTGTATTTAGAGGTATCAGAGGACAGGGGGCTGAGTACTAATGCACACCACAGTTTTCAGATTTTTATTTGTTTAAAATTTTGAAGACCATTTATCATTTTTGTTTCACTTCATAATTATGTGCTACTCTGTACTCTGTATCACATAAAATCTCAATAAAAAACTTTTAAGTTTGTGGTTGTAAAGTGGAAAAATATGAAAAAGTTCAAGGGGTATGAATACTTTTGTAAGGCACTGTATGTGACTCCATAGGTGAGTTAGACAGGCTCTTGGTGTCTGGCTGGCTATTTGTATCACTATTTCCTTCAAACACTGGTGATACTGGAACCATATCAATCACAGGAATAATTTAGATGGTTGGTTACTTTGGGAAATCTGACATGTCTGCATTGTTAAACACTACATTTTTAAATTCAGGGTCCTCATATTGTAAAGTGAAGTTATAATTGGCTCCAACTGCACCCTTAATCCAGTCAACTAAATCTTCAACTTTGTTGGGCCACATAGGCATTGTCTTCTTTATATCACCCTTGCAGAGAACAAGCCTCATGGAGGGGGATCAGAGTAGCAAAATTGGTAACATCTGAGGTGCTCTCAAAACCATGATGTCATTTTTTACAAATAAAAAAAATAAATAAAACTGCTGTATTAGCTGAAACAATCTGTGTAATCTGGCCAAACTCAGGGAGGCCTGAGCAGGAGCTATTGAGGTATCTCGCCAGACGTCACAGGGTCATGTGACGGCCCGGTGTCCGCCATTTTGAAGGTCAAGCTAGCTAATGTCAACAACATAGTAGCTAGTATGTTACTGTAGCAATGTTTACGTTCAGTCATTTGGATGACTGTTAAAACCTTTCAGTCTCAAGTTTTTCCTTTACTGTATTTACTAGTTTACTGTAATTATGATCTGGCAGCTATTTACACCGGCTCCAGTGTAAATAGCTGCCGGAGTGCGCTCCGGCTTGCTCCCCCTCAAATTAAGCAGCGCGCTCTGGCTTGCTCCCGGAGTGCTCCGGCTGAGGTTCCGGAGCGCGCTCCAGCTTGCTCCCCCTCAAATTAAGCAGCACGCTCCGGCTTGCTCCCGGAGTGCTCCGGCCGAGGTTCTGGAGCGCGCTCCGGCAGCTATTTACACTGGATCCGGTGTAAATAGCTGCCGGATCATAATTGCAGTAAACTAGTAAATACAGTAAAGGAAAAACTTGAGACTGAAAGGTTTTAACAGTCATCCAAATGACTGAACGTAAACATTGCTACAGTAACATACTAGCTACTATGTTGTTGACATTAGCTAGTGCTAACAGCTAGCTGCTAGTACACTGCTACAACACAGATACCAACCCTAATAATACAGTTCTTGATCATTGCCTGGTAACAGCAAATTTATAACGGGCCATGTCTCAACAGACTAAGAAGTTATTTCAATGACATTTAATAACATTTTGTTTATCCTGAGGACCGAAAGTAAATGAAAATGTGAACAAACCTTAGCTGTAATAAGATGGCAACCACCGGCTCCAGGGATGACCCACTGATGTAGGCATATTACCCAGCCTGACACAAAATATTTGTAGGCATCCAAACTCTTATACGCTTTCAGATCAATACCTGTGTATGGCGATGTGTTTTTAACGACATAGGTATACAGATCATGTGGGCCGAAGTCAGGTAAAGACGAGGGCTTCGTGTACTTCCGTACATCAGTGAACAATCCTGGTGGAAGCAGGTAAACGTCATTCTCTAAGCCTGCTAACCTCAATTTTTGCAAATACCTCTCCCTCTGCTCACCCTGTAAATGCCCTACGTCGCTGGATAGTGAAGGTGTTTTCTGCATCTCGCTCCTTTTTCTTTTATGTTTTTCGTTTGTTGCCTTCCTCGCATTCAAACTGATTCGAGCTGTGACGTCCAAAATGGCAGCCTAATGATGCATCACATGACTTGGTCACGTGGGTGAAAAACCTCAATTACAGAGAATCATGTCTGCACTGTACTTTTTTCCATCTATACAAACAGATGACACAGCAAGCAGAGGTGCTCACAAGTCATTTTTTGCAAGTCCAAGTCAAGTCTCAAGTCTTTGGTCACAAGTCCAAGTCAAGCCTAAAGTCTCTTAGAGTTGTAATGAGCTTTCTATAATTTGCTGCATTCCATTTGGTTTGCTGAGAAAACTGCACTGCATATTCTAAGGAATTCAAAACATGTAATTATAGATCACTAATCCTTAATCTATTAGCTTACAGTATCAGCATCAATAGATTCACACGCTTTGGTATATGTAGTCAATGTTAATAATTAAAGTGGTCTTTCTCTCGGTTTCAAATTAGCTAACAGATGGTGGGAGAAGAACATGGATGATTAAGTTACCCAACCATTTTTTATAGTCATATATGTCTAGTGCTCTATGGGAACAAGTGTGACAAGCAGAACCAACACTCACCCACTCACACATTCACTCATCTTTTCAAAATATTCAGTGAATGTCAATAATCAGGTTATCCTCTCTTAGCTACAAAGCTACTAACAAGTTAATGTTAAAGAGCTGATGCTAAGCTAATATGATTGATAACCAGCACTAATGTTAACTTGTCTTTCTCATTACCATCTGACTGACCTATTCAGCTGATCAAATTTGATGTGGTTGATCCAGCATTCTTTATTTTGATACTGCACACCTTGCATTGAACCATTCTTTTGTTTGGGCCTTGTGTGAAGGCATTATAGCCAAAGATCACAAATGACACAGCAGCTGCAGATGAGCGCTCCATAGTCACAGTATTGGTTCTGGCATGCTGCAGCTTACAGTCATCTGTGGTTGTGTGCAAACATAAAATTATGTGTGATATTAAGGGAGGAAATGACATTCAGCTTGAGTTATTTATTTTTATTTTAATATTCCAAAAAGAAGATTGGTGACAAGTCCAAATCTCAAGTCCAAGTTGAGTATCAAGTCTTTTAAGAATGAGTCTCATGTCAAGTCTCACAACACTGCATGTGCAACTTAAGTGTGACTTGAGCCCAAGTCGTATACTTGTATCCCCATGACTGACAGCAAGATGTGACCCTGGGCTGTTAATGCATTTTAGTTTAGTTTAGTTTAGTTTATTTGTATAGCGTTTTTAACAACAGACATTGTCACAAAGCAGCTTCATAGAAAAAATAAAGACTTAAAACATATGAGCTAATTTTATCCCAGATACATTTATTGATCCTTGATGAGCAAGCCTGTGGCAACAGTGGCAAGGAAAAATTCCCTCAGATAACATGAGGAAGAAACCTTGAGAGGGACCAGACTCAAAAGGGAACCCATCTTCATTTGGGTGATAACAGATAGCTTGATTGTAAATAACTTGCTTCTATAACTGCGTCCTATAGAAGTCAGAGAGTACAATTGTACAACCAGGAAATTCATGATAGTTTTAACATGAAGTCTATTTTGTAGAACTTATCAACTGTTCATTGATGGAGACTTGAGTGCAAGACTGTTCATGACAAGTCTGCAGTCTTAAAGTCATTATCTTTCAAGTGCATCTTGACTGTCCCTTTGGGGCCATCCTCCACAGGAGCACTGCGATGAGGCTCCAGCCACAGGGCATCAGGATGGATCAGGCAAATTTGAAGAGCAGAAGAGGTCAGCATCACTGGAATTTCAGGATTGACATGTAACTTGACAGAGAGACAGACAGACAGAGGGAGAGATTGGGGGGGGGTGAGAAAACACAGGGTTTTAGGTATGCCCAGTGTCATGTAATGGTTAAGAACAGTATACATTTTGCACTGTGAGGACTGAGTGCAAGTGAGGACTCTGGCAAGACTAATTATGACAGCATACCATAACTAAAAGGGAGAGCTAGAAGGTAACAGAGACATAAGGAAGCCCTGAGACATAAAGCAGCCAGCTACTCCACTGTCAACAAACCTGAGTGAAGATGTGAAAGTGGGTGAGTGACAGCATCCATACATCCCAGTTTTCCAAAACACTCTATGCTTGAGGACCCTCCAGATCTACTCCTTTACCAAATAAAAAGTTATTAACAAAAGACTAGCCTGCACCTTTTGATCTAAGTTGGCATGGCGGGTCATAAAGAACCAGACGTTTGCTCAGGTAATGTGGTGCAAGACCATTCAGTGTTTTGGAGGTCAATAGTAATATTTTATCATCAATGTAAATTTTCACTGGGAGCCAGTGCAATGGTATGGTGTGATCATATCTTCTAGTTCTAGTAAGGACTCTTGTTGCTGCATATTGAACTAACTGGAGCTTGTTTATGCACTTATTGGAACATCCAGACAGTAAGGCATTACAATAATCCAACCTAGAGGTAACAAAAGCATGTACTAGTTTTTCTGCATCATGTAGTGACATTATATTTCTTATCTTGGCAATATTTCTGAGATGAAAGAAAGCTATCCTCATTATGTTATCGATATGAGTTTCAAATGGAAGACTGGAGTCCCAAAGTCTTTTACTGCTGGAAGTGAAGAAACAGAAAGGCCATCCAGAGTTACAACCCTGATTCCAAAAAAGTTGGGACAAAGTACAAATTATAAATAAAAACAGAACGCAATAATGTGGAAGTTTCAAAATTCCATATTTTATTCAAAATAGAACATAGATGACATATCAAATGTTTAAACTGAGAAAATGTATCATTTAAAGAGAAAAATTAGGTGATTTTAAATTTCATGACAACAACACATCTCAAAAAAGTTGGGACAAGGCCATGTTTACCACTGTGAGACATCCCCTTTTCTCTTTACAACAGTCTGTAAACATCTGGGGACTGAGGAGACAAGTTGCTCAAGTTTAGGGATAGGAATGTTAACCCATTCTTGTCTCATGTAGGATTCTAGTTGCTCAACTGTCTTAGGTCTTTTTTGTCATATCTTCTGTTTTATGATGCGCCAAATGTTTTCTATGGGTGAAAGATCTGGACTGCAGGCTGGCCAGTTCAGTACCCGGACCTTTCTTCTACGCAGCCATGATGCTATAATTGATGCAGTACGTGGTTTGGCATTGTCATGTTGGAAAATGCAAGGTCTTCCCTGAAAGAGACATCGTCTGGATGGGAGCATATGTTGCTCTAGAACCTGGATATACCTTCCAGCATTGATGGTGTCTTTCCAGATGTGTAAGCTCCCCATGCCACATGCACTAATGCAACCCCATACCATCAGAGATGCAGGCTTCTGAACTGAGCACTAATAACAACTTGGGTCGTCCTTCTCCTCTTTAGTCCGAATGACATGGCGTCCCTGATTCCCATAAAGAACTTCAAATTTTGATTCGTCTGACCACAGAACAGTTTTCCACTTTGCCACAGTCCATTTTAAATGAGCCTTGGCTCAGAGAAGACGTCTGCGCTTCTGGATCATGTTTAGATATGGCTTCTTCTTTGAACTATAGAGTTTTAGCTGGCAACGGCAGATGGCACGGTGAATTGTGTTCACAGATAATGTTCTCTGGAAATATTCCTGAGCCGATTTTGTGATTTCCAATACAGAAGCATGCCTGTATGTGATGCAGTGCCATCTAAGGGCCTGAAGATCACGGGCACCCAGTATGGTTTTCTGGCCTTGACCCTTATGCACAGAGATTCTTCCAGATTCTCTGAATCTTATTAAGCACTGTAGATGATGATATGTTCAAACTCTTTGCAATTTTACACTGTCAAACTCCTTTCTGATATTGATCCACTATTTGTCAGCGCAGAATTAGGGGGATTGGTGATCCTCTTCCCATCTTTACTTCTGAGAGCCGCTGCCACTCCAAGATGCTCTTTTTATACCCTGTCATGTTAATGACCTATTGCCAATTGACCTAATGAGTTGCAATTTGGTCCTCCAGCTGTTCCTTTTTTGTACCTTTAACTTTTCCAGCCTCTTATTGCCCCTGTCCCAACTTTTGTGAGATGTGTTGCTGTCATGAAATTTCAAATGAGCCAATATTTGGCATGAAATTTCAAAATGTCTCACTTTCAACATTGGATATGTTGCCTATGTTCTATTATGAATACAATATCAGTTTTTGAGATTTGTAAATTATTGCATTCCGTTTTTATTTACAATTTGTACTTTGTCCCAACTTTTTTGGACTTGGGGTTGTACTATGTAATCAGAAAACCTACTTCTTGCTGCATGTGGTCCTAGTACAAGTATGTCTGTCTTGTCAGAGTTAAGTAGAAGTAAGTTAATAAGCATCCAGCATCTAATGTCCTTTACACATTCCTAAATTTTATTAAGCTGGTGTCTCTCATCTGGTTTATCAGAAACATACTACTGTGTGTCATCAGCATAACAGTGGAAGCTGAATGAATGAATGAATGAATGAATGAATGAATGAACCCTTTATTATCACTGTTGCCAGTGAAATTGACCATCAACCTGTCCTTACAGAGCAGAACAGGACAGGAAGACAGGGATAAAAGAAAAGGAAACACAATAATAACATGAGGAGAGATGAGGAAAAAAGAACACCCCCCACTATGCTCCTGTCAGGAGTACAGTGTGGGAACATTTAAAAACCTCTGCACATAAGCACACAATAACACAAGTACACTTTAAAACACGGGACGTGAGGGGGGAAAGGAGGGGGCAATCAGGGGTGGGGGGTAGGGGGGGAAGGGGGGAAGGGGAGGAGGTAGAGGTAACCCAGCTCAAGCAAGCAGCCGTCCGCTCCTGCAGCCATGAAGGCGCTGGTCACGCACCCACTTGTCACACTGGGGGTGAAAATGACAACCGCGGAAAGTTGAAGAAGGAATGCGAGAGCCTCTCCCAGCAGTGACCTTCAGGGGGAAATGTTGTCTCAGCAACGGTCTTAACCTAGGCCGGTGCTGTCTCAGGGAGTCAAATGTCCATAAGATATAAATTGTTTGGTCTTTCCAGACGCAGCCTTTGCACGTCCACACCGCTCGTCCATATCTGTCCATTCCATCCATTCTGTTCAAATTGGTCTCCGAAAAACTTATTCCTTGCAAAGCCGAAAGCTTCTCCAAGATAACAATCTAATACCATGCTTAAAAATAGTACTAGCTAGAGACTGTGACTACAGTCACAGTAATTTGTGCTAGCTGACCTTTGTTAATTGAAGGTCATTTTGTGTCCTTGATTTGGATATCTCATGAAGTGCTGATAACAATATACAGATATAGTGCAAACCATAAAGATGATTCTCAAGGTCAGATTTAAAGGGTATGGTCAATCAAGGTCAAGGTCATGGTCATTTTGGGACCTTGAGGTAGATATGTCATGATGAAAGAATGATGTGATGATGACAATGTACAGGTATACTGCAAACCACAAGCATGATTTTTAAGGTCAAATTTACAGGTCATTGTCAATAAAGTTTAAGGTCATGTTCAAGGCCAGTTGATGAGCTTCATATGCACATTTTATTCTCATGAATGAATGATGGATTAGTTATCATATACAGTCAAAGTTTAAGTCTATTAAGTAGCTATGATATAGTACTTTGATAGGTTCACTAGCCCTTAAGCAGCTATGACATAGTCCTAGAAGGAAAACATATCAACAACAGCTACACCCAATATTGCTCAATGTCAAGGATGTTTCCTTGGTAGAATTGGTCCTTCCAAATCGGATGCTTCAAAGGCTCGGCAAGACTCCTTCCAATCATTCAGAGAACACATAAATGGAACAATCTAGTGAGCATGCAGGTATGTGTCTTCTTCCTCTGTTGCATTATTAGCAGCTTGCAATCTTATGCTAAGGTCACATGTATAGTGTGTTTCAAAAGTATTCATCCCCCTTGGAGTTTATTCTGTTTTGTTGCATTACAAGCTGGAATTAAAATGGATTTTTGGGGAGTTAGCACCATTTTGATTTACACAACATTCCTACCACTTTAAAGTTGCAAATGTTTTATTTGTGACACAAACAATCATCAAGATGAAAAAACAGAAGTCTGGAGTGTGCATAGGTATTCACCCCCAAAGTCAATACTTTTTAGAGCCACCTTTTGCTGCAATTACAGCTGCAAGTCTCTTGGGGTATGTCTCTATTAGCTTAGCACATCTAGCCACTGAAATTTTTGCCCATTTCTCAAGGTAAAACTGCTCCAACTCCTTTAAGTTAGATGGGTTGCTTTGGTGAACAGCAATCTTCAAGTTATGCCAAAAATTCTCAATTGGATAGAGCTCTGGGCTTTGATGAGGCCATTCCAAGACATTTAAATGTTTCCCTTTAAACCACTCCAGTGTAGCTTTAGCAGTATGTTTAGGGTTATTGTTCTGCTGGAATGTGAACCTTCGTCTCAGTCTCAAACCTCTGGCTGACTCAAACAGGTCTTCCTCCAGAATTGCCCTGTATTTAGTGCCATCCAGCTTTATTTTAATCCTGACCAGCTTTCCTATCCCTGCAGATTAAAAATATCCCCACAGCATAATGCTGCCACCACCATTCTTCACTTTAGGCATGGTATTCTCAGGATGATGGGAAGTGTTGGGTTTGTGCCACATATGGCATTTCCCCGATGGCCAAAAAGTTAAATTTTAGTCTTATCTGATCAGAGAATCTTCTTCCATGTGTTTGGGGAGTCTGCCACATAATGTTGGGCAAACTCCAAACATGTTTTCTAATTTTTTTCTTTTTTCTAGCCACTCTTCCATAAAACCCCGCTCTGTGGCTTAATGTGGTCCTATGGACAGATACTCCCATCTCTACTGTGGATCTCTGCAGCTCCATCAGTGTTATCTTTAGTGTCTTTGTTGCATCTCTGACTAATGCCCTCCTTGCCCAGTCTGTGAGTTTTGGTGGGTGGCCTTCTCTTATCAGCTTTCATAACTCTGTTTTAATGTTTTCAGGACAGTAACCCTTTCCATTTTGCTATAATGGATTTAATGGTGCTCTGTGGGATATTCAAAGTTTGGGATATTTTTAATAACCCAATCCTGATCTATACTTCTTCACAACTTTGTTTCTGACCTGTTTGGAGTGCTCCTTGAGTTTCATGTTGCTTGATTAGTAGTGTTGTGGAGTCAGTGTCCTTCCAGAACTGGTTGATTGTTACAGATGGCGCTTATGTGATGGATCATGTGACACTTTGATTGTACACAAGTGGATCTTAATCAACTAATTATGTGACTTATGAAGTTAAGTGGTTGGACCAGCTCTTATTTCGGATTTTCATACGAAAGGAGGTGAATACCTATGCACACTCCAGATGTCTGTTTTTTCATCTTAATTATTGTTTGTGTCACAATAAAACAATTTGCCACCTTTAATGTGGTAGTCATGTTGTGTAAATCAAATGGTACTAACCTCCCAAAAATCCATTTAAATTCCAGCTTGTAATGTGACAAAACAGGACAAACACCAAGGGGGATGAATACTTTTGCAACACACTGTCGCCGGTTGATCTGTGAGAACCATGGCTGGAGCTACCATGGCAGGAGCTACCATGGCCATTTCAGCAGATTTTGGAGGTGATCTGGCGCATAAATTTGGGTGGAGTAAATGTGCAAATGAAGCCATGGTAGCCATGACCGTAGCAATGGAAGATGCTGGTAAAACCAGTGGAGGCAGTGATGTATAGTGATGTATGGCCTTATGGCAATGATGGAAGTGTGTATGGTTTTCATGGTTGAAATAAGCTACACCCTCTAGGCAAATGTTTCATTTTGTGCACTATCAAAAGAGGTTCAGAACTGGTCAGCCTTCATTCTTCATTCTATATATACACAGCTGGTGCAGGTCAAAACTGGGATCCCATGAAGGAATGGTGAGAGATCTGTGAACATATGTGATGTATACCTGGCAGCTGTCAAGTCTACCAGCAGTGCCCATAGTATTGCCGCTTACTAAATTTCCTATTCACATAATATTCAAATTCAACCGCGAGACGTTCCGTAGCATCCATGATGGTTTACATGAGCATCTGTGAGTCATACGTGGCTGCTGCCACTGTCCCATGAACATTTTGAGCTCGATGGTTGCAACAGAATGATATGGTAACCCCTGGTAGCCCACGTTTGCCTCAAGTATTCTCATGGATGCCTCCACAGTTGTGATGGATGAATTAATCCAATGCTTGACCCATGGAAATTTTTAACAAGACAAAATGGGGATGGAAGTCACGCCCTCCCGGTTGTCAAGGTAGCTCCCTGTTTTTCACGTATTCTGATGAAAGGGCCTGGAACATGTGCCGGTTGACCCTCAGCAGGCTCAAAATTGTCTACTGATGTCTACTGTGAAGTGATTTCGGGTATGTGAGACCTTAGCTTTAGTACATTACTGCAGTGGCGAACCATCAGGGACTTCTAGGCCTTCAGAGAAGGCCCAAACATATCAGCATTTCAAATGTTATATTTAATTTCTTTCATTCTTTAATTTCTTTGTTTTAATAATTTCATTGTTTTAATAATTTCATTATAATCATTCTCTTCTCTTTCTGCCTCATTTTCTATTAAATTTGCTTCAGAAATGAAAGGGTAACTGTCCTGAAAACATTAAAACAGAGTTATCCAATGAGATTTTTTGTTTGTTTGTTTGTTTGTTTGTTTGTTGTCTCTAGGCTGAGAAGAGTTCAGAGCCGGCTCACTCATGGGTAAGGAGTTCATTGCCTGGACAGAAGGTCATGGCAGTGTATGTTTATGTAGGAAGTGACAGATGAATTAACCAATCAGATTTTGATTTATAGTGGGTGGGACCAAAAATTTATTGCTCTTGGCCTACTCAAAGGCCAATGTGAGCTTAACCGCGAGTTGTCGCCATCAGCGCTGCAGTGAAGTAGAATTATTATGTCCGCGGTGATGGCAGAGGAGATTGACATGGCTAGCTTAATAGTGTTGCCTTTTTCAAGCAGGTCTTTTGCAGAGAAACAAATTATAATAGAAAAGGGAAGACCAGCTCCAGCACTGGATTTAACAGGAAAGGGGAAAACTGTTGAAAGAGTCGAGAATTATCAATGCTACCCGTGGACAGGATTGACTGGGAGCCTTGGCTCTGCTATAAATAGGGAAAGGACTTCTGTTGGAGCTTAAATCTAAGGGCAAGCTTTATGATGCTACCATTGCCAGTTTCACAAAGATGAACTTTATTTTCAAGTAGCCTAATTGAGGTGAGTTGGGTGGTTTTATATTTATACAATATTTTTATATATTTTATATTATAGTTTTATATTTCTCAGGGGTGGGAGAAACTAATCACAACTAAAATTATTGTAAAGGAGTCATTCTTTTGGGTACTTTACTTTCTTTTTTTTTTTTTTTTAATATTGTGGTGACCCGGGAGGTCGCACAGTTCCGGGTTTTGCTACTGTGGGACTAATGGGACTGTAAATGTTTGGACTTTGTGTTGATGTTTGTGTTATTTAAGTTGCTGTTTGTGCCAAAAGTTATTGCATTTATGTTGTGCATTTATGTTCTTATGCCTGTAAATAGGGTTAAGCTTTGTAGCTGACCACCGTGACCGAAAGGGGTACGGTAATTAGGGGGCTTCCAGCCAGTGTAGTGGTCATGAGTAGTGTTAGTGAATGCTAATAAAACAGTCAAGCCAGTGCTATTCAGGCTACGTTTACATTACGTCGAATCAGCGGATCATCAGATTAACGTTCTTAAAACGATTCGCGTTGACACTAAAACCGTTAGCCGTGCACACAGCAACACCAATACGCGGATACGCTCGGCTCCGCAGGCATCCTGCGCTCCAAATCACTCCGCCCTGAACAGCGAGTGCCCTCTGGAGGGTGCGCACTCCGGCCCTGCGCAGCTCACAGAGCGCGCGAGTGAAGTGAACAAGCCACGATTCGGGACTGAGCCGCTGTGTGTGTGATCCCAGCGCATATCACTTATTACTTGCAAGTGGAAGGATGGCAAGCCTAAAGACAATCATAACTACACAATGGGCAGTATTTGCATCAGTATTTGCAGTATTTTCATACTTTTATACTCTTTAATGAAAGGTGATACAAGGCGGAAGTCTGCGCCGTTTTTCAGCAGTCACGTCACATGACCAACGCCAGCGAATCAGGAAGGTGGATGTCACAGTGACGTTGTCCAATGAGACGCCAGCTAGAGCTCAGCACAGCGTATTCGCGTATTCTCAATGTTTACACAGCACCGGAGCTGATACGATCTAGATTGAATACGTGGACGCTGGCGGATTCCCGTTTCCCCGCTTTTTCAGGGGGGTTAATGTAAACGGACAGTGCGTCCGCGAAGAAAACGAGACAGATACGGTCTAGTGTAAACGTAGCCTCAGAGCAAGTAGCACAGGCTAATGACTGACAAACTAAGATTTCTGTCTCCAGACTCTTCCTCCACACATGCTTGCCACACTATTTTTCACTCAGACTTAAGTATTCATTTCCCTATGTAATTTACTTAGTTACTTTTAAAATCAACATTAACAACTGCACACAACGATGCGACCTGGCAGCCTTCCACTAATCCCTTACAAAATCCTTTGCCCTGTTGCTTTTTTGGTGTGTCTGGCTAAGTTTCGGCTGAGCTGAAGTCCTAGCTCTAATGCTCATGGTTTGCCACTGCATTACTGCCATTTGCAGAACTGAGGTATAAGGGAATATGAATGCTTTAAATTAAAAGGAAACAAAAGAAAGAAAATTTAAATTCTATTTGCAAGACCAGTCATTCTTAGAAGTAAGAAAGCAAGCTATTTAATGTCAACCCACATTTTGCCACTTTAGCTAGATAGTGTTTTTTCTGCATATTCTGTACATTTCACATACTCTCCCCCAGTAAAAACATACCCCAGGCTGATGTTTTCCCACTAATCTTAGACCACAGTCTAGGCTTGTGTGCCCAATATGCAGTTGTGTTGGTGTGAAAAAGCCCTGCCTTGGAAGGGCACAGAATTGTGGGTGATTTAAGATCACGAAGGATCAATACAGGCATCCTTGGAATATTCTCTGAAAGAAGTATACGGTCCTTGTTAGAACTCAACGAATTCTAGACACTGGAACAGATCTTCAGCAAGATTTGAAGATGTGGCATCCTTGAAATGCAGCCTTTAAAAGACACATCCTTGACATTGAGAAACACTGACAGGCATCCTTGCAAATTCTCTGAATGAAGAACTTGACCCTTGATAGAATTTGAAGGATCCTAGACATCGTAACAGTCCTTGATATATGGAAAGACTTGACCTATGGAAAAAAAAATATTCATCATAATGTAATCAGAAGCATTTTATTAGCCAACTATGCAATTATACAAAGAATTAGCAGACATGAATGGTCATGTGAGATGTGTTTTCAGGTATCTTAGTGTGGACAGAAATTGTTTCTGATACAAAGCTAAAATGCTTTTTTGGACAGAGCTAGTTTTCATTTTAAAACACCATTTTAAAACTGAAAAGTATTAGTGTGGACCAGTGGTGTAGCCAGGATTTTTTACATGGGGTGGCCAAAGGGGGGGCCAAGGATATACAAGGGGTGGCTATGCTGTGACTAAATAAAGGGGAGGGGGGGTTCCGGGGGTCCTCCCTCGGGAAATTTTGAATTAGCTAGATTTGATTTCCTGTATTCTGATGTATCTGGTGGCATATCTGGTGCCTAACTCATGAACAAAACCCATGTGAGCCAAGAGGTCAGAAATTAATGTATTAATTTATTTATGTAACAAAGCATCTGCAAAACAAAGAAATCATCCAACTTGTTTACTCTAGTTAAGCATCAGGATTTTAACGATCACTACTAAAATGCAAAAGTAAAAACTAAAAGATCACCTGTCCCAGGCACCTGGGAAGTAGTAAGGATATTAGTCAGGCTTGAATAAAGAGTGCTTTGCTCAGAAAAAGGAAAATACTTGTATACTTAACTCATACATACAACATATGTAAACACAACATGTTGTGATATTGTCCATTATAGGTACTGTACAAACTAAATGTGTTGAGTTACAAAATGTGTTTGTGTATGTATGTGTGTGTGTGTGTGTGTGTGTGTGTGTGTGTGAGAGTGAGAGAGGGGGAAAGTATGTGCACTGCATGTAGATATAGATGAGCTGTAGTATATGAATTGTGTGCGCGCGCGCGTGTGAGAGAAGATATGTTACATGTAAATACAAAAATGAAGTGCATAAGTTGTGTGTGTGTGTGTGTGTGTGTGAGAGAGAGAGTGTATGTTCAGAGTGCATGAGTGTTGTGTGTGTTATATGTGAATATAGAAATGTAGTGCATGGGTGGTGTGTGGGTGAGTGTGTGTTCAGAGTGCATGAGTGTTGTGTATACCAGTGAGTGTGTTACATGTAAATATAGAAATGTAGTGCATCATGCATGAGTGGTGTGTCTGTAAGAGAGGGTGTGTGTTGAAAGTGCATGAGTTGTATCTTATAGTGAGTGAGAGAAAGACATAGTGTGTGTTAGAGTGAAGTATGTGTTCATATATGAGTGAGTGAGTGAGAGAGAGAGAGTTAAGACAGTGCATGAGTGTTAAAAATTTAGTGCATGAGTTGTGTGTGTTGAGAGTGCATGAATGTTTCATGTAAATATAGAAATGTAGTGCACAAATTGTGTGTGTGAGAGTGAGATAGACTGTGTTAAGAGAGTGTATAAGTGTTGTGTATGAGTGAGTGGGTTACATGTAAATATAGAATTGTGGTGCATGAGTGGTGTGTGTGTGAGAGAGAGAGAGGGGTAGGGGGAAAGTGTGTGTTGAGAGAATGCATGAGTGTTGTGTATGTATGAGTGTGACAATTATTAATCAATGTGTACTCCCACCAGTAACACACAACATCTCACACACATTAATATAAACATCATACAACATCTCTATATTTTCTCTATATCTATCTAGTATCTATCTATGTGTGCACACAGCACAAATCCCACTGTAGCCGGATATCTATAAAGATGTATATTTATCTATACGGTTGCATTTACATGTAAACAAAGGTTTCAGTCACTGAAAACGGATACTTTCGAAAACTCCGGGCAAAGTGGAGATTTCTGGAAACTCGGGAGATTTCTGGAAACTCTGAATTGTCTGAGGACAGAATTGTAACTGTATGTCTACAAAGTGAGAACTTGAAGAGAGTATAAGAGATGAATAACTTGCATCCCAAATTAATCGCACATTCACGTAGTTCAGAGGTTGTTGTGTTGTCGGACTAGAGCATGACTATCTGATACCACCTGCTGCTTGAACGCGCAAAATGTTTGTGTGCTACGGTAATATGCATCCCCGCAGAAACCAAATAGGCAGAACAAAAATCCAGCGGGCGGAACTAACATTTCATGGGATATATCGGTTTTATAAATTTTATTGTCTGGCCCTGGGGTGGCTAGGGCGGGGCCAAGGCGTGCCCTGGGGTGGCCATGACCACCCCTGGCCACCCCTTAGCTCCGCCCCTGGTGTGGACATAGCTTGAATTAACATTGCCCATGGGAGGTTGAACTTTTTTAACTGCTGCAGAAAAAAACATCCTTTTTTAATGTGGTTAAATGAAGTCTTTAGAGGGGAAGTTAAATTACATAGTAAGAGTAACATCTTGTTTATTTCTATTACAAATCCAGTGACTCGGGTGCAAGGCAGTCTTTAATTAGAAAACAGCTTAAAGAAAAAAAAATGGAAAAAGAACCAAAAACTAGCTGGGTCTTTTCACATGTCTTGAGTTTATGAAACACCTGTGCTTTGAAGCAGTGCTCCTGAACCTTGTTTGAAATGAGGCTGTCATGTGACCCCTGGAAACGAATTTCATTACTTTACTTTCATTACCTCACTGACACATCATGCAGGTCTCAAAAATAAGGCATGCCAATTGCCCTGTCTTATAAGTAGGTATTCATAGTGTGTAGCAGGTATCCAGCCATTTTATGTTCCCTGAGGAGAGGCTTTCCCATGTTTCCACATTTTGAAAACTATGCCACAGAGATTAAACGTTTTTCCAATACTGCAAAACTGTTTGTTACTTGTAGATGCCATCAGAATAGATCACACTGCTTGTTGATGATTAAAAATAAAAATACATGCAAGAAACCCCTCTCTCATGTGTGGTAACATTTTTGTCTCGACAGTCCCACAAAAATCAGATGCATGCTGTTTATCCCCGCCTTCATGCTATGATGGCATGTTTGTGATATACACCTGGTGGAGTGCACTCTCTAGTTACCTTATAAGGTAACCATAGCCTTCAGCCAAGAGCAGATGTCATCAGGTGGTACACAACCTTCCCTGAGTGTTTCAGCCCTCAACCACAACACTTTCCAGTTGGTGAGCCGGCAGTGGTGGCCAGGTCACTGCCCATCTGTTCCTGGCTTCCAGCTTTCCTCCTCCTGCCTACTCCATATCCAGCAGGAGGTGTATTATGCATCCTCCCCCATCCTATGAGCTGCTTGTTTCTTGCTCCTTTTGTTAAGGCCCAGAGCTGATGATAACCACCAGGTTGATTTGGCGGGGAAACCTCTGCAGCCGACCTCCACCGGGAACAGCCATGCCTGCCATCCATTGTCCCTGCACTCCTGTAGTAGGGCCTGGTACTTCAGGGCCTTTCTCTCATGGGCCACCTCACATCCCTCTTCCCAAGGTACTGTCAGCTCATCCAGGATTATTTGTCCTCAGTTGACCACAGGACAATGTCTGGATGGAGGGTTGTGTGCACCGCCTCTGGGAACTGCAGCCTCTTCCCCATGTCTACCCTAATCTCCCAGGACCTGGCATTTTTCAGAAGGTTGGGCTTTGAACTCTTGGTTGAGAAGGGCCTGGTTCCCTCCTTGATGAAGGTGATTTGCTCTCCTCACATCTGTACTGACAGGCCTCTTCTTGCGCCTCTCCCGCTCTAGTGCGTCAGCGAGAGACAGTAGCACTCTGTCATGGCGCCATCTATACCATTCTTGGGTAAGAGCTGTTTTGCACCCTGCCAGTATATGTGCCAAAGTGCTCTTTTGACCACAGAGCTTGCAGTTCAGGTCTTCTCTCAGCCCCCATGCATGCAAATGCGCTGGTGAAGGAAGGGTGTCATACACGGACCTCAACAGGAAGGAAATGTGAAAAGGCTCCAGCTGCCACAGCTCTTGCCACGAGATCTTATGCTTGGGTAGATCCCATTTAGTCCATGCACCCTGGGACCCTTATTCCACTGCCCTTGCCATCTGCCTTTCCTCCTCATGGGTCCACTCCTCAGCCTGGACCATATCCCGCCTGGTCTTCATGCCTGTGTTTCCCCACTGCTGGAAGTGCGCAAATCTGAGTCCCCTCCATCCAATGCAAGGGCTTCCAAGAATGTCTCGCAGCTTCAGAGTGCTCTCTGCCTGCCCTACAGCTGTGCTGGCTGCTCACTTGCACCCCAATCTGTTTGTGACCCCTGCTTGCTTCACCAGGTCATCTTTGGAGTCTCTCAGGCCCAGTAGTACTCTACATTTTGCCACTTTGACGATGGGGGAGTTGCAGTTGCCCTGCCCAGGTGTAGAGACCCATTGCGGAAAAGTTTGGGGGAATCCCCAACCACCTTCACAGGTGCTTGTTGAGCTTCCTCTCAATGCCCTCTCCAGCTGTCATGGGGAACTCCTAGATTGTGAAGAGCCACTGGAGCCTGGGCAGCAGGCTGTGCTGGTATAGCCAAGTCTTGAATTGGTCTTGAAGTCATAAATATCTGGCTCTTACTGCCACATCCATTCCATGTCAGCATATTTTTCAAAAGCTGGGGATGTAACAAGGCTACTCTGTGTAAAAAGGAGCCAGTTAAGCCCCAGCACAGCAGAGCATATTATTTTATTAAAGAAAAACAGGTAAAAACCTTTGCATTTGTGTACATCTGTATTGTTGCATAGTCAGGAATACAAACACATTCATTCTTCCTTATTACTTTTCAATGTAATATTTTGTGCCTTAAACTTTAATAGGATAATATAAGGAAAAAAAAGGAATAGCCAAGCAAACGGTGTAATGAAAACTCAGTGATTTGTTGGCAAGCTCAAGATATGAAAGTTTTATTTAGAGGGGGAAGAAAACATACACATTCAGTGCGAATATTGGGGAAATATATTGCAATACATATAAATAAATCTTAAACTGATATGGAAATGTTCATAACTTCAGGATGATGCAGGAATTTTTATTAACCACTAGATGTCATAGTGGCATAAAGTGTCAATCTTCAAAGCACCAAACCATTTTGGCTGTAAGACCGTCCCTGTTTTAAAAACCCTGTTTGGCCTATTCCTACCCAAAACTAGAAGAACCAAAGCAAAGGACTAGACTACAGAAAGACAGGGCAAGGCAAGGGAAATTCAATATGAATACAAAAACTACTCACAGTGTAAATACAACAACATGTAACACTTGGCAACTAAAGAAAGAAAACACAGAGGGATTAAAATACTGCCAAATATGCTACTTGATCATTAGACACTCAATAGTTTGTGTTATGCATGTGTATTTTATACCTCTGCCATTGTGTGGGGGAGGCATTATGATTTTGGGTTGTCTATCCGTCCATCTTGTTAGCTTGATATCTCAAGAATGAGTGGTTGAATGTAGGATTTATAACAAATCATCAGTGTAACCAGCAGATATACTAATTAGATTTTGGAGTTGATCCAAAGAGGGTCAGAGTCACAGCAAAGGTTAAATATCTGAGGTAGTTTTTCTATGTATTACTTACACATACATATGTTGTATGTGTAAGTAATATACATTCATGTCCAGGAACTTAGTTTTTGCTAACTACAATTTTTTGCCATTGACCCATCCATGCATCTATTCATCCATATGTCTGTCTTAGAGTTGAGATTCTCATTAACATGATATCTCAAGTGTATGCTTGAATGTTTTGAGGATTTATATGGAATTATCATTGTAACCTGCAGATGACCTGATTAGAAATTGGAATTGATCTAAACAGGGTCACAATAAAGTCAAATATCTGAAAGAGGTTTTTGTTTCTTTCAGTAGTTTCCTTCATATTTGAGAAGGAAGACATATGTATTGCATAAACAGCTAAATTTCAAATGCATTAGAATTGGCAAAAGTGTCTTTTATTGGACCTTAATTTCCAAAAGCACTTCTTTACATACAGTAAAGAAAGTCAAACATATGGAAGAATATTTTCAAGTAGTGCTGTATATAACTGTCTGATAAACGTTTTATTTTTGGGTAAATGTGTGTTGCTTATTTAAGAAGAAAGATGACAGATCTCTAATTTTCAGAATACTATATTTCAATAAATATAAGATTTTCCCTTGCCAGGGGGATTACTGTGTTCTGCACCCCTCCAATCATCTGAAAAGGCTTACTTGCTGTTTCAAAGTTCAGGCTAAAGACAAAAGGTGATAAAGTATTCTCTATGATGGGTTCTAGACTTTGGACTTGTTTACCTCCTAGCATTATGTAATTGTAGCGAGACCCTGATGTGGGTGGAGCACAGAAGCACGGCAGGCAGTTGTTTGCATTTAAAGTGTGTTTCTTTTATTTTTGCTTTTCAGCATAGGGCCAAAACCTCTCACTCTCTCACACGCAAGCACACACACAGGCTATCATTGAGCCCTCGCCGCTGTCCTCCCCTTCTCACTCTTCTTTTATCGGGCTCAGTCACTGAAGGAGACACACAAACACACGTTAATTGATAACAGGTGTAGTGACATGACCACTCACCTTCCCTGACTCCGCCCTCCATTCACAGACTGACGCTCGGCCACGTCCCCGCTGCCACATGTCCCCGCTGCCACATACCCCCACTGCCCGACTCAGGCCAGGGAGCCATCCGGTCTGAAGCTGACTCCCCCCAATGGGAGAGGAAGTCTGCCACCACCATCTGTGCCCCTGGCCTGTGGACCACATCGAATTTAAATGGCTGGAGTGCAAGATACCAACGGGTGATCCGTACGTTGGCATCCTTCATGCGGTGGAGCCACTGGAGGGGCGCGTGGTCCGAACAGAGGGTGAAAGAGCACCCCAGCAGGTAGTACCGGAGGGCAAGGACTACCCACTTGATGGCTAGGCACTCTTTTTCGATCGTGCTGTACCTGCCTTCCTGCATTGACAGCTTCCGGCTAATGTACAGCACGGGACGCTCCTCTTCCTCCACCTCCTGGGACAGAACGGCCCCCATCCCTCTGTCCAATGTGTCTGTCTACATTGTAGAGGTCTGGTTATTAAATTTTGCCCAAATAGAGGGGCCGAGCCAAAGCCCCGCATGTCCACATTTTCAAAAAGTAACAATATTTATTTTTAACTTCAAATGCAGGAAATAAGACAACATATTCCAGCCTATCATAAATAAAAGTAGTCCCATGCAGTCAAATAGGTTTAAGGCTTTTATTTCAAATCAACCAAAAGGGAAACCTCAGAATAAAATAAATAATAGTGCAAACTGAGTGTAACTCTTTTTCTCTATAATGCAAGAGTTCCATGCCTGAAGAATTGAAGGCCTCTTCAAGTAAAAAATTAAACTCGGGAAACATTAACTAAAAAGTGCAAAAAAAGAGTGTTGACTTCATTTTTCATAGAACATTTTTCTTTGAACTGTCCTTCTTTCTTCTTGAATTGAAGGCCTCTTCAAGTAAAAAAGTAAACTCAGGTAAACTTTTTTATTGCTGCATATATGTCCTCTCCCCTTGTGTGTGTTTCAAGTGGTGTTACACCAAGCAGGTCCTCATCTGCTTTGTATCGTTATGAAAAAATCTCACATACACCAAAAGCTGGGCATTGTCTGTAACATCTGTTGATTCATCAATGGCTAAAGATATGCATGGTGCAGACTGAACAGCTGCATCAAGCTGTGCCAGAACATCCTCTGCTAATATTTCTGACTTTTTGGTTGCTGTTGTAGCGGACAAAGGAACTTGTTTCACTTTCTCACACATCTTGTCTTTTTGTTTTCCGTCTAACAGTGTCTCCGCAGCAGCGTTCAAAATCTCCTTCACCGTCACTGAATGTTTATGTTGCCCTAAAATCCATGCTATTTTTAAAGCGCATTCATTTGCACGTTGTTGGGCTGTGAATGTGTGTGTGATGAGTTGGGCTGATCTAGCATACTGCGCTTGCAGTTCGGTAATTTTCTGTGCCCTCAGCTGGGACTCCGCAGGATAAGTTTGCTCAAAGGAGCTGTGTTTCATCTCAGAGTGGCGCTTCACATTCCCGCTTTTAAATCAATGCCATGGTCTCAGAGCATATGAGGCAGACAGGCTTTCCAACCGGGAGTATGAACATATATTTTGCTGTCCATTCGTCTTTAAAACAACGGTTTTCAGTGTCTACCTTTCTCCTTTTCGAGCAAGCCATGTTTCGGCGGTGTCTACTTTGCTTCCTTCCTGCTGTGTCGCAAATGTCTGTTTAAGTTTGTGCTGTTTGTGTGATTTTGGAGTTGCTAGGAATAAAGTAGGTGTGGTTTTGGGATGCAATGAATTCTGGGGATCTAATCTAGACTGAGCACGGAGAATTTGCATGTGGCCACTGTATTCTAGTATGATGCGATGTGGCTCTGTGGCCAGCAACAAACAGACGTTTCCAAGCTGTGTCCTTGACTACCAGCACTACATTGCCGTATTAACTAAAGTAGCAGCGCCCGCTGTAAATAACCATGGCTGTTCAAAACCGCTCCATGAAAATGACACTACTTATTTTGGCATTGGTCACGGGTCTGGACAGAACCATCTCCCGGTCCGGATCCGGACTGGAGTCCACTAATCTGTGATGCCCGGTCTACAAAATAAAGGGGAGAGAAAAGTCTGGGGAGTGTAACAGTGGCCCCCCACTAAGTGCAGCCTTTACCTTAGAGAAAGCCTGTTGGCATTGTTCTGTCCACTGGATCAGATCTGGTGCTCCCTTTTTAGTGAGATCCGTCAGCAGGCTGGTGACGTTCAAATAATTAGGTATGAACCTCCGATAGTAGCCAGCCAGCCCCAGGAACTGTCTCACCCCCTTTTTGGTCTTGGGCCTCGGGCAGGCCACAATCACTGCCGTCTTATTAATTTGGGGACGCACCTGCCCATGGCCCAAGTGGAAACCCAGATACCGTACTTCCACCCACCCAATCACACATTTCTTTGGGTTGGTTGTGAGACCTGCCCACCTCAGCGACTTTAGGACTACTTTAAGATGTTCAAGGTGCTGTGGCCAGTCATTACTGTACATGATAATGTCATCCAGATACGCGGCTGCGTAGATGGCATGGGGGCGGAGGACCCTGTCCATAAGCTGCTGGAACATAGCGGGTGCCCCAAACAGCCCAAAAGGCAGTGTGATGAATTGGTGTAAGCCAAACTGTGTGGAAAAGGCCATTTTCTCTTGGGACAGAGGAGTCAAGGGGATCTGCCAATATCCCTTTGTTAAATCCAGTGTCGAATAAAAACAAGCAACACCTAATTGATCGAGCTACTTGTCAATGCGAAGCATTGGGTAAGCATCAAATTTGGACACTGCACTGACTTTCCTATAGTCCACACAGAACCGAACCAACCCATCGGTCTTGGGGACCAGGACCACTGGGCTGCTCCAGTCGCTGTGGGACTCCTCAATTATGCCCATTTTGAGCATGGCTTCAAGTTCTTCCTGGCCCACCATTTTTTTTGTGTGTTTGAGCAGATGGTAAGGGTGGCTGCGCACTACCACCCCCGGGGGGCGTCTCAATGCGGTGTTCTATGAGGTGGGTGTGGCTGGGCAGGGGTGAAAACATGTCTGAAAATTCTTTCTGCAATTGGGCTACCTTCGTGAGCTGGGTCGGGGAGAGGTGGTCTCCACAGGGGACCAGAGCGGTGGGCGATGTCAATTTTATTTTTTGAACCTCCGGCCCAGCTCTGCCTTCTCTGGAATTACCAACAACAATGCCAGGAGAACCTCCTCATTCCAACATTTTAACAGATTGAGGTGGTAAATCTGTAATGCCCCACCCCTGTCCATTTGCCTCACCTCATAGTCGATGTCCTCGACTCACCGTGTGACCTCGAAGGGCCCTTGCGACTTGGAGACCAATTTGGAGCTCAACGTGGGCAGTAATACGAGTACTTTTGTCTCCCAGTGTGAACTCCCTAAGGCGCGTGCCCCTGTCATTGGGCTTGATGTTCTTGCACCTGCCACAAATTCTCCTGGGTCAAGTGCGTGTGTGGAGTTTGGCACGCAGGTCAAGAACATATTGAATTTCATTCTTACTAGGTGAACGTCCCTCCTCCCAATTTTCACATAGCATGTCCAAAATGCCACGCGGCTTATGCCCATATAACAATTCAAATGGTGAAAACCCTGTGGAGGCTTGCAGGACCTCTCGTACTGCAAATAACAGGGGCTTGAGCCACTTATCCCAATTACATGCATCTTCGCTTATGAACTAATGAATTATATTTTTGAGGGTTCGATTAAACCATTCTACTAAGCCATCTGTTTGTGGGTGATAGACGCTGGTGCGGATAGGCTTAATCCCCAGTAACCCATACAGCTCGCACAGTGTCTGTGACATAAATGTAGTGCCTTGGTCTGTCAGGATTTCTTTCAGAATCCCGACCCGGGAGATAAAGTGGAAGAGTGCTTCTGCTATACTGCGTGCTGAGATATTGCAGAGAGGCACTGCTCCAAGATATCGCATTGCATAGTCCACCAGAACTAAAATAAAGTGATATCCCCGTGCTGACTGATCTAATGGCCTGATGAGATCCATCCTAATTCTTTCAAAAGGGGTCTCGATTAAAGGGATAGGGTGCAAAGGCACTTTTGGAGTGGCCGCGGGATTTACTAATTGGCGTTTGCGGCATGCCACACACCACCGACAGACATCCCCATGAATCCCTGGCCAATAGAACTGGGCCATTATTCGGGCTAGTGTCTTTTCCTGCCCCAAGTGTCCGACCATGGGATTAAAATGAGCCGCCTGGAATATGAATTCCTGGTGGCTCTTTGGAATTAATAGCTGCCTTATCTTTTCGCCAGTTTGAGTGTCCTGTGTCACTTGGTATAACCTATCCTTAATGATAGCAAAGTAGGGGAAGGCCAGTGTCGCATTTGGCTGGAGAATTTGACCATCTATTACTCTCACTTGGTCAAATGCTTGCCACAGAGTCCCGTCTCACGACTGCTCTAATGGGAAATCCCCAAAGGAATCCCCGAGAGAGGGAGGAGGGGCGGGGCGCTCCTCACTCTGCATATATCCCTGACGTGGTGCTGCACTAGATGGCTCTGTGACAGCTTCTCCCGCCAATGCTGCTCCGGTGCTTTCCCCAGATGAATTACTGCAGGATCCACTCTTCATTATGGATCCACTCTTCACCCCATTAACTCCTTAAAACCCAGCCAATCAGTCCCCAAAATTAGCGAGTGGGTGAGAGGAGGGTTAACCACCGCCTTTACACTATTGTTATGGCATGGCTCATAAACTTGCCACAGCATAAAAAGGGAGACCACACAAAAGGTTACGGATTGAATTGTAAACTTTTATTTATGATTACCAGTTTTCCAAACGTCTACGGCAGGGGTGTTCAAATTGATCCATAAAGGGCCGTGTGGCTGCAGGTTTTCATTCCAGCCATGCAGCAGCACCCTGATTTGGCTTATTCAATTAACTGACACACCCACCCTTTAATCAAGGGTGGGTGTGGCTGCAAGTATTTGACTGTGTGAAGACAGTTCAGTTGATTGAATGAGCCAAGTCAGGTGTGCTGCTGCATGGCTGGAATGAAAACCTGCAGCCACACGGCTCTTTATGGATCAACTTGAACACCCCTGGTCTACGGTATACATATGTGGTGCAAAGTATGGCATGGACTGTGTGGAAGAGTGAAGGCAGTTATGTGGTCAATGTAGAGGCAAGAAGGGGAAGAAAGTAAGAGAGAGAGAGAGAGAGTGCAGATAAAATGACTGTGCGTCCACACACACAGCCAGTAGGTGCCTACTGAGGAAGAGCAAAGCTCCACCTTATATTCCAGGTACGCCCCCCAGGTGTAACAAATGATGTTAATTATCCCGCCTGACACCAGCCTTGCCCGTGCACTGGCAAGCTGATGCCAGGAGGGGGCTCAGGACGTAACACTTCCATCCCTAAGACATTTGTTCCAGACAAATCTAAAACAAAAATAAAATATCTTGTGTTTCCTTGGAAACACTCCCATCTGCCTTCATCCCGGTACCAAGGAGAAGACAACAGGACTAGAGGGGGAAAAAAACATCAAAACACAAAACACTAAACCCTAGAGACAAAAAGACAAAACTAAGTCCTGGACAGGGCATCCGCTATAATATTATCCTTACTCCTGATGTGTTTAATATGGAGTGGATAGCGCTGCAGGATTAGACTCCAATGCATAATGCATCGATTCTGGTTTCTCATACGGTCAATGAAAACCAAAGGATTGTGGTCTGTGTAAACAACAATTGGAACAGAGGAAGACCCTAAATACACTTCAAAATGTTGGATGGCAAGAATCAACGCAAGGGCCTCTTGCTCCACAGTAGAATAAGCTTCTTGTTGTTGGTTAAATTTCTTTGAGAAATAACACACCAGATGTTCTATGCCCTCTGAGTCAGTCTGTAGCAAGACAGCACCAGCGCCGCCCTCACTGGCATTGACTGCAAGACAAAAGGGTGTGTTAAAATTTGGAGCTTGCAACACAGGTGAGGTAGCTAACAGGAACTTTGCATTGCCAAATGCTTCCTGACAGTTACTGGACCACAGGTAGGGGGCCTTAGGACTGAGGAGCCGAGTTAAGGGCACCACAACAGAGGCAAAGTTCTTACAAAATGCCCTATAATAACCAGCCATTTCCAAAAATCTCCTCAGCTCCCAATGGGTGCCTGGTACAGGAAAGTTACATATGGATTCAATCTTTGCCTGAACAGGCCTAACCTCTCCACCCCCGACAACCTTACCCAAATATGTCAATCTTGCCTTACCGATCTCACACTTTGCGAGATTTATTGTTAAACTAGCGGCAGACAGCTGTGTAAACAACTCTCTTATCTGGGTCAGATGTTTAGTCCAGGTAGCACTATGGATAACCAAATCATCAAGATAGGCATCACAACCCTGCATCCCTGCTAAAACACGGTTGACAAGCCTTTGGAATGTAGCAGGTGCATTTCTAACACCAAAAGGCATAATGTGATACTGCAAGAAATTGTCAGGCGTAACAAACGCAGACAGTTCTTTTGCTCTAGGTGTTAAAGGGACTTGCCAATAACCTTTTAACAGATCAAATTTACTAACAAATGTTGCAGCACCCACACGATCTACACAATCATCACACTGTGGAAGGGGGAAACAATCAGGTTTTGTTACAGAGTTGAGCTTCCTGTAATCGGTACAGAAATGATATGTGCCATCTGGCTTATCAACCAACAGACAGGGGGAGCTCCAGGCACTAAAACTAGGTTCTGCAAGATTATTAGCCAACAAGTAACTCACTTTTTTCTGTAACAGCTCCCTCTTCCTTGGGTTGACTCGGTAAGCATGCTGATTAATGGGCGTCGCCCTTGCCACATCAATGTCATGTTCAACAAGGGAGGTACAAGTTGGTATGTTTGAGAATAATGAAGGAAAACACTGTATTAACTCAACAATGTAATTTTTCTCCTTACTAGAGAGATGAGAAAGATGTGATGGCAGATCTGCCGGAACCTCAGAGTTTCTAAGACGCCCCACCACAATTTCCACCAGTGGCACACTAACTCCTTCCTCAGAATCCTCACTGCCAAAATCCAGACCACTCTCACCTACCACAGAGGAAACAGCAACAGCACAATCACCGGAATTTTCAGCAGGCTTAATAGCCTTCAGCCCAAGTGGTTTAGATGAAAAGTATGGCTTCAACAAATTGATGTGGCAAACCTGCACCTTTTTATGCCGATCAGGAGTGTTCAACAAATAGTTGTGGTCTGGTAAGCATTTAGCAACTTCATAAGGACCACTAAACTTAGCCTGGAAAGGACTACTCAACAATGGCAGCAGTGCCAAAACCTGGTCACCAGGTTGAAACTGACCATGCTCTGCTTTATGATTCTGCCCACCACTCATCTGCCAAAACTGCTGTTGGACCCCTCACTGTATGCCCAAAAACAAATTCATTAGGACTAAAGCCTGTGCTCTCTTGCACCACCTCATGAATAGCCAACAACAACCAGGGTAATCCCTCCTCCCAATCTGCTCCAAGCTCAACACAGTAAGACCTTAGAAGGGATTTCAAGGTTTGATGGAAACGCTCAAGAGCACCCTGGCTTTGAGGATGGTATGCACTAGAGATGTTATGTTTCGATCTTAACTGTCACAGACCACAGGCAAACTGCTTGGACATAAAGTTCGAGCCTTGGTCACTTTGAACAACTTTGGGGATATCAAACGTGGACATAAAAGTAGTGAGGGCCTTCAAAACAGACTTGGTCGTAATAGACCTGAGAGGGTATGCTGCAGGGTATCTTGTAGATTGGCACATTACAGTTAACAGGTAGCAATGACCAGATTTGGATCGAGGCAATGGTCCCACACAATCAACAATTAAATGCTCAAATGGACTACTCACAGCTGGTATAGGTCGCAACGGGGCTACTGGAATCTTCTGGTTAGGTTTTCCTATTAACTGACATACATGACAAGATTTCACAAAAGATGCCACATCTCGCTTTAACCTTGGCCAGAAGAACCAGCGCACCACCCGGTCATACGTTTTCCTAACCCCAGTATGTCCTGTCAGTCCATTATGACATAACTCCAAAACAGCATTCCTAAATTTACATGGGACCACCACCTGAAACCCAGGGTTAGTAAATGTGTCACACTTAAATACCCAACGTCTACACAACAGCCCATCCCAGATACAATATCGTGCTTGTGTATCACCAGCATCATGCTCAGCAGTTGCTAAGGTTAACAAAGGTTGGAATGTGGAGTCAGCTGCCTGTTCCCTAATCAGTTCTTCTCGGGAGACTTTAAGCAAATCAGACAGAAAACCAGTGACCTTGTCAGAGTCCACTTCTGTATCTAGAAGTTTGCCACCACCCACTAGATTATCAGAAGGACCTACATTTGGCTCAACTGCCACCTTTGAGCCTTCTGTGAGACTGTCAGACTCAATATCACATGTCAGCTGTTCTTCTACTGGTGACTTTGGGGGACTACAGTCTACCTTCTCAGGTGTACTGAAAAATATGTCTTCCAACGCTATATAGGTGTCAGGATTTCCACGCCTAGCCATGACACGGGTAACAGCACATGCAGGAAAAACATCAGGATGTTTCTGATAACATGGATCACATGTCTGTTTTAGTTCTGGCTACTATACATACTATACACTACTATAGGTGATGACACCAAGTTAACATCACCCCACACCTTTCCCCCAGCTAGATCGTTACCTAAAATAAAAGACACTCCCGGCACGGGAAGAGATGGTCGCACCCCTACGACCACATGATCGGATACTAGATTAGAGGCTAGGTGGATGTGATGCAAAGGCACACTAAGGGGAGACATTTCAATACCTCTAACTAAGACATAAGTCCCAGTGGCTGTGTCATTAGACAGTGGCAAGACCCCAGCCAACAAAAATGACTGGGCAGCACCCATATCCTGCAATATGCAAACAGGCACACTCGGCTGTTCCCCTGGCAAAGACACAAAACCATCTGTAATAAACGAGGTGTAATTGCCACTCTTACCATCAGCAGCTACAGTGGTTGTCCTCCCCACCATACCAGACCAACTAGATGGGCAGTGGGTAGCAGGAGAAATTAACCCAACTGATTTTACTGTTTTACTTTTCTTACATTCTGCCACCTTGTGCCCAACCTTCTTACAATAGAAGCATCTTACCTCACCCTTGTTACCAAGAAAATTATTAAAAGTAATTAGAGGTGGGGGGCTGCTGCTGTGAACCATTTCCACCAGTAAGAGGCGGTCTACCCCTTACAAAATCTCGTTAGATTATGATAGGCCCCACGCCAGCCATCAGGAACACGTCTATGCATCAACACATATTTATCGGCAAGAATGGCAGCTGCATCTAAAGTCTTTACCTCTTGTTCATTTAAGTGCACTGCAACAGGTTGAGGGAGACAATTTATGAAGTCCTCCAACAGGGCTAACTGTTTCAATTCTTCCCTTGTCCCTGCTTTCTGAGCGGTGCACCAGCGATCAAATAGACACTCCTTGTCTCGGGCAAACTCAACGATTGTCTGCTGGTCTTTTTTCCGAAGGTCTCTAAACTTCTGGCAATAAGCCTCAGGAACAAACTCATGCACGCAAGACTGTTTTTTTTACTATATCATACTCTTTAGCCTGATCACTGCTCAGAGCTGAAAAGACTTCCTGAGCTTTTCCACTAAGCACGCTTTCCAGCATTAAAGGCCACATTGCTTTAGGCCAAAGCAGTGTAGTGGCCACCCTCTCAAAATGAGAGAAATAACGCTCTATATCCATCTCCGAGAATGGTGACACTAAACGGATGTTCTTGCTTACCATACATCAAATGTGGAGGACAACGAGATATCTAAAGGAGATTGGGCTTGGAAGGAAGACAACCCTTGTTTATTTAACATTTCCAGCTCAAGTTTTTTCATAGCCAATTCATGTTGTTGGTGTTCACGCTCTTGTTCTTGTTCTAAGCATTTAATTTCTACCTGCTGTCAATGCTCTAAACATTTAAGTTCCAGCTGATAATTCAACTTACAAACATCCATATCTTCCTTACCCTCCTTTGTATTTCCCTCTGCTTTCACAGTATCCGGCTGCGACTCTTTTTCAGGAGTGGCAGCTACATCCTCAGAAACAGCATTCGCCTCCTCCCCATCTGAGTCCACCCCCTCAAGAACACCCTTCTCAATTAGCTGGTCTTTCACAGCCAGGCAAAACCTCTCCTTAATATTTTTCTCATGTTGTAATGGTCAACCCGAAATGCTCCACCAACTTACCTAGTTGGTCTTTTGTCAGTCTCCACAAGCATTCCTCAGACAGTTTATCTATAAAATCTTCAGGAGTTGCCATATTATCAACTAAGCACTACAACACAAAACACAAACCACAACCTATATTGCAACAATTTAGACAAGTGCAACTCTACCCATCCCCCCAGTAGGTGTTGAAACACTTAACTACAGTTGATTGCTAACCAGTACAAAACAAATGAGGCACACAATAACAAGGCTCAACAGTAAGCACAAACTCTGTACTTACTATGCTTCAACCTCAATTAACTGCAGTCAAAGAAGCCCAAAACAGGCCACCAAATGCTATACTTCCCCAAGACACAGCATACAAAAACAGTTTACTTGAAGCATACACTACCTATTCAATACGAGTTACTTTCAAATACTCACAGCAAAACTCACAGAATAGTTTAAATGCTAAAGCCTCCACACCTAATTAGGCTGAATTTAACCAGCCCACGCGTTCGCTTGTGCAGCCTAAAATACTACGATAGGCTACACAAAAGTAAACACAGAATGCGACTTGATCTAAAAAATAGATCAGCACATTCCACACAAACATTACAATAAAAGATTATAACAGCGAACGCTCCACAATACTACACTAGACACTACACCACACAAACGGATCTACTCACCCATCCGTACGTCAGACCGAGCCAAAATACTTCCCTTCCATCCAGTAAAGCCCTCCATTGGTTGTCAGGGAGTCTTCCTATTGTGTTGTCCTCTGGTATCCTACACTCCACACAAACTAACTTAGCCTAGCTAGACTTCCAGGGCTTGCCGGCCTCGGGGCAACTGATTAACGCATTAACTCGCTGCAAAAATTTGCACGAAGCGTGCCCCCGACAGGAGTACAAAACTCCAGACCAGGATTGCCCCTCAAAACAAAAACTAAAATAACAAATCAAAAAAACAAACAGTGCTCTGATGGAAGGGATAAACCCAGCTGAAGCACTCTTCCTAATCACCAGCGACAACACTACCACAACCAACAAGAGAGGCTCACCTGAATGTAGTTCAGTCTATGGTCCCATCTCACCACCTGCACATAGCTCCCGGACGAGCCCCCAATTTATGTTACGGCATGGCTCGTAAACTCGCCGCAGCATAAAAAGGGAGACCACACAAAAGGTTACGGATTGAATTGTAAACTTTGATTTATAATTACCAGTTATCCAAATGTCTAGGGTAAACATATGTGGTGCAAAGTATGGCGTGGACTGTGTGGATGAGTGAAGGTGTATGTCAGTGTGGCAGTTCGTGTAAGTGGGTGGAGCACAGAAGGACAGCAGGACAGAACTGAGTTCACAAAAACTCTCTTTATTCAGCTTTTCAGCCTATCTATATACTCAGACACACGCACACACATCAGTAGTCTAGTTGTGGAGAGAGCCTCCTCTGCTCTCGCTCTCTCTCCTTAAATAGGGCGCTGTCACTGGGAAGACACACAAACACATTAATCAACGACAGGTGTAGTGATTCTGCCACTTACCTTCCCTGACTCCTCCCTCCTGTCACAGACCGGCGCTTGACCACACCCCCGCTGCCACATACCCCCACTGCCCGACTCAGGCCGGGCAGCCATCCAGCCTGCAGCCGACTCCCCCCCTTGATGGGAGAGAAAGTCCGCCACAACCATCTGCGCCCCCAGCCTGTGGATCACCTTGAAATTAAAAGGGTTGGAGAGCCAGATACCAACGGGCGATCTGCGCGTTGGCATCCTTCATGCGGTGGAGCCACTGGAGGGGTGTGTGTTCCAAACAGAGAGTGAAAGGGCACCCCAGCAGGTAGTAGCGGAGGGCGAGGACTGCCCACTTGATCGCGAGGCACTCCTTTTCTATCGTGCTGTAGTGCCCCTCGCGTACCGACAGCTTTCTGCTGATGTACAGCACGGGACGATCCTCGCCCTCCACCTCCTGGGACAACACGGCCCCCAGCCCTCTGTCCGACACATCCGTCTGTAACATAAAAGGGAGAGAAAAGTCAGGGGAGTGTAATAGTGGCCCCCCGCACAGTGCAGCCTTTACCGTAGAGAACGCCCGCTGGCATTGCTCCGTCCACTGGACCGGATCTGGTGCCCCCTTTTTAGTGGGATCAGTCAGCGGGCTAGTGACGTCCGAATAATTAGGTATAAACCTACGATAGTAGCCAGCCAGCCCCAGGAACTGTCTCAGCCCCTTTTTGGTCTTGGGCCTCGGGCAGGCTGCAATCGCTGCTGTCTTGTTAATTTGGGGACGCATCTGCCCATTGCACAAGTGGAAGCCCAGATACCGTACTTCCACCCGCCCAATCACACACTTCTTTGGGTTGGCTGTGAGACCCGCTCGCCTCAGCGACTTAAGGATGGCCCTCGGGTGTTGTAAGTGCCGCTGCCAGTCATTACCATAAATAATGATATCGTCGAGGTATGCGGCCGCATAGGTGGCATGGGGGCGGAGGACCCTGTCCATCAGCCGCTGAAACGTAGCGGGCGCCCCAAACAGCCCAAAAGGAAGTGTGACGAATTGGTGTAAGCCGAACGGTGTGGAAAAGGCCGTTTTTTCCCGGGATAATGGAGTCAAGGGGATCTGCCAATAACCCTTTGTTAAATCCAGTGTCGAGTAAAAACAAGCCGTGCCTAGCCGATCGAGCAACTCATCAATACGAGGCATTGGGTACGCATCGAATTTAGACACCGCGTTGACTTTTCTATAGTCGACACAGAACCGGACCGACCCATCGGCCTTGGATACCAAGACCACCGGGCTGCTCCAGTCACTGTGGGACTCCTCGACGATGCCCATTTCAAGCATGGCCTCGAGTTCTTCCCGAACCACTTTTTTCTTGTGCTCGGGTAACCTGTAAGGGTGGCTACGCACTACCACCCCCGGGGGCATCTCAATGTGGTGCTCTATGAGGTTGGTGCGGCCGGGCAGGGGCGAGAACACGTCCGAAAACTCGGTCTGCAACCGGGCAACCTCCGCGAGTTGGGTCGGGGAGAGGTGGTCTCCACAGGGGACCGGAGAGGTACACGATGCCAATGTTCCCTTTTGCACCTCCGGACCCAGCTCCGCCTTCTCCGTAACCACCTACACCAACGCCACAGGGACCTCCTCATTCCAGAGTTTGAGCAGGTTGAGGTGGTAAATCTATAGCGCCCCACCCCTATCCGTTTGCCTCACCCCATAGTCAATGTCCCCGACTCGCCGTGTGACCTCAAAGGGTCCTTACCACTTGGCGACTAATTTGGAGCTCGATGTGGGCAACAGTACGAGTACTTTCTCTCCCAGTGCGAACTCCCTAAGGCACGTACCATTGTCATACAGGCGGGCCTGTCGTTCTTGGGCCTGCCGCAAATTCTCCTGAGTTAGGTGCGTGAGTGTGTGGAGGTTTGTGCGCAGATCAATAACATATTGGATTTCGTTTTTACTTAGTGAAGGTCCCTCCTCCCAATTTTCCCGCAGCACATCTAGGATGCCGCGAGGCTTGCGCCCATATAACAATTCAAACGGGGAGAACCCCGTGGAGGCTTGGGGGACCTCTCGCACTGCAAAGAGCAAGGGTTCGAGCCATCTATCCCAATTACGTGCGTCCTCACTTACGAATTTTTTAATTATGTTCTTGAGGGTGCGATTGAACCGTTCAACTAAATCGTCCATTTGTGGGTGATACACGCTGGTGCAGATCGGCTTAATACCCAACAACCCATACAGTTCGTTCAGTGTACGTGACATAAACGAGGTGCCTTGGTCAGTCAGAATCTCTTTTGGGATTCCAACTCAGGAGATAACGCGGAAGAGTGCCTCCGCAATATTGCATGCTGAGATATTGCGAAGAGGCACTGCTTCCGGGTATCGCGTTGCATAGTCCACTAGAACTAATATAAAGCGGTACCCTCGTGTTGACCGATCTAATGGCCCGACGAGATCCATTCCAATTCTTTTGAACGGGGTCTCGATTAACGGTAGAGGGCGCAACGGCACTTTTGGAATGGCCGCTAGATTTACTAACTGGCATTCGCGGCATGCCGTACACCACCTACGGACATCGCCGCAAATCCCTGGCCAATAGAACCGGGCCATTATTCGGGCTAGTGTTTTATCCTGCCCTAAGTGTCCAGCCATGGGATTAAAGTGAGCTGCCTGGATTACCAATTCCCGGCGGCTCTTCGGAATTAAAAGCTGCGTGACTCTTTAGTTTGAGTGTCCTGCGTCACTCGGTATAATCTATCCTTCATAATCACGACGTAGGGGAAGGACGGGGTGGCGTTCGGCGGGAGCGTTTGACCATCGACTACTCTCACTTGGTCAAACGCATGCCGCAGAGTCTCGTCCCGTGACTGCTCTAATGGGAAATCCGCGAGGGATTCCCCAACAGAGAGAGGAGGGGCCAGCGGCTCCTCACTCTGACGCGGAGATGACATAGATGGCTCTGTGACAGCTGCTCCCGCCAACGTGACACCAGGACCTCCCCCTGTTAAATGACAGGACCCACTCTTCACTAAATGTGTCATTAAATCCCGGCCAATCAGTCCCCAAAATTAGAGAGTGGGTAAGGCGAGGATTAACCGCCGCCTTCACTATAAATTTTTCCCCTCGGAAAAAAATGTGGACTGACACTAAAGGGTAGTTGTGAACATGCCCGTGCACACACAACACCTTCACCAATTGTGCTCCCCCCAATGCCTCGCCTTGCACCAGGCTTTGGTGAATTGAGGTCTGATTACAGCCAGAATCCACCAACGCCTGATATGTATCCCCTTGGATACTCACCAGTATGCGATACGCTCCAGCCCGATCGAGGGCAGCTCCTGGCGCGTCGGGGGATCCGAACCACCGTGCCCACTTCCATTACCGAGCACTGCCGTTGGAGGTGGCCCGGCTCCCCACAGTGCCAGCGAACCGGCCCGGGCTTCCTCTCTGCACTAGTGCTCTGGAGCTCACTCACCTGGGGGGGGAGAGAGACAGACACAGAAGGGAGACACGGGAGGGCACCGCGGGTGCGGCGGGCCAGCTGAGGTGGCGCCGGCCCCCGCCTCCGCGGTGGGGGAATAGGGCGAGGAGGAGACACAGGAGGAGGGGAGAGAGAAGAGGTCGTCTGCTGTCCTGCCATCAGGACAGCTGCCAGATGGTCCTCCGCCAGCTCGATTGCCTGATCCAGCAACACTGGGCGGTGGCACTGGACCCACTCTGCGGTTCCCGCTGGTAAACGCGCGACGAACTGCTCCAGCACCACCTGGTCGATGAGTGCGTCGCAGCGGTCAGCCCTCAACCACTCCCAGCAGGCTTCCCGGAGTCGCTGGCCAAACGTGAATGGCCGGCTGACTTCCTCCAAGCGGAGAGCGCGGAAACGCTGATGCTGTTGCTCTGGGGTGTGTCCCACCCACTGGAGGATGGCCCGGCGAAGGTCCGCGTAGGCCAGCTGGCGGTCGGTGGGCAGCTGTAGCGCGGCCAGCTGTGCCTCTCCCGTTAGCAGGGGGAGGAGGCGCGCCGCGCGCTGTTCCACCGGCCACCCCGAGGTCTCCGCTACCTGCTCAAAGAGCGTGATGAATGCCTCGGGGTCATCCTGCGGGCCCATCTTCATGAGGGTGAGGGGGGACGGGCCCGCGGCGGTGGAGATGGTGGACCCCGCTGATGCGAGGAGGTGCCGGAACGCCCGACGATCTTCCTGTTGTGCCAGCACCAGGGCCTCGAACCGTTGTTCTTGCTCCTTTCGGAGGGCGAGCAGTGCCTGGTGCTGGCTCCGTTGGGCCGTGGTGAGGGCGTGGATCAGGTTGGCGAAGGTGGAGGACTCCATGGGGCTGTTCTCTCCTGTGCTCATCCCGGGTTTTGGCACCACTGTGGCAGTTCGTGTAAGTGGGTGGAGCACAGAAGGACGACAGGACAGAACTGAGTTCACAAAAACTCTCTTTATTCAGCTTTTCAGCCTATCTATATACTCAGACACACGCACACACATCAGTAGTCTAGTTGTGGAGAGAGCCTCCTCTGCTCTCGCTCTCTCTCCTTAAATAGGGCGCCGTCACTGGGAAGACACACAAACACAATCGACAGGTGTAGTGATTCTGCCACTTACCTTCCCTGACTCCTCCCTCCTGCCACAGACCGGCGCTTGACCATGTCCCCACTGCCACAGTCAGTTATGTGGTCAATGTAGAGGCAAGAAGGGGAAGAAAGTAAGAGAGTGCAGATAAAATGACTGTGTGTCCACACACACAACCAGTAGGTGCCTACTGAGGAAGAGCAAAGCTCCAACTTATATTCCAGGTACGCCCCCCAGGTGTAATGAATGATGTTAATTATCCCACCTGACACCAGCCTTGCCCGTGCACTGGTGAGCTGATGCCAGGAGGGGGCTCAGGACGTAACACTATGCTTTTCCCCTCAAAATAGAATGTGGACAGACACTAAAGGGTAGTTGTGAACATCCCCGTGCACACACAACACTTTCACCATTCGTGCTCTCCCCAATGCCTCACCTTGCACCAGGCTTTGGTGAATTGAGGTCTGGTTACAGCTGGAATCCATCAAAGCCTGATACATATCCCCTTGGATACTTACCAGTATTCGATACACTCTGGCCCGATCGAGGGCGCTTTCTGGTACATCGGGGACCTGGACCACTGCACCCACCTCCATCGTGGAGCACTGATGTTGGAGATGTCCTGGCTCCCTGGAGCGCCAGCACACTGGCCCGGGCTCTCCCTCTGCATCGGTGTTACGGACATCACTCACCTGAGGTGGAGGAGACACAGACAAGGAAGGGGGAAATGGGAGGCACCATGGGTGCACCGGGCCAGCTGGGGGGGAGCCGGCCCCTGCCTCCGTGGTTGGCGAATGGGGCGAGGACAGGAAGCAGAGGGAGAGAGAAGAGAGAGGAGAAGAGGAGACATGCCGTACTGCCATCGGAACAGCCGCCATGTGGTCCTCTGCCAGCTCGATTGCCTGGTCCAGTGATGCTGGGTGATGACACTGGACTCACTCCGCCATTCCTTCCGGAAGTGGCACGACAAGTTGCTCCAGTGTCACCAGGTCGTCTGCCCTCAGCCACTGC
This sequence comes from Neoarius graeffei, assembly GCF_027579695.1. Lineage (NCBI taxonomy): Eukaryota > Metazoa > Chordata > Actinopteri > Siluriformes > Ariidae > Neoarius > Neoarius graeffei. Next base: position 70,934,522 of record NC_083583.1, read on the forward strand.
CGGTAGGTGTCCCGGAATTGCTGCCTGAACACGAACGGCTGGCTGACCTCCTCCAAGCACAGCGAGCGGAAATGCTGCCGTTGTTGCTCTGGGGAGCGGACGACATGCTGGAGGATGGCTCTTCAAAAGGTCCGTGTACACGAGCCGGATGTCGGCGGGGAGCTGCAGCATGGCCGTTGCACCTTGCCTGTCAGCAGGGGGAGGAGGGGCGCCGGTCCACCGGTCAACTCCATGCCTCTGCTGCCTATTCAAAGAGCGCGAGGAAGGCTTCTGGGTCGTCGTGCAGACCCATCTTCATTAGGGTGAGGTGGGGAGGGTCCGCTGCGGTGGCAGTCGTGGGCCCCGCCGATGCGAGCAGGTGCCGGAATGCCTGGGAGTCCTCCTGTTGGGCCAGCACCACGGCTTCGAACCGTTGTTCTTGCTCCTTTTGGAGGGCGACCAGTGCTTGCTGCTGGTTCTGCTGGGCTGTGGCAAGGGCATGGATCAGGTCCTTGAACGGTGAGGACTCCATGGGGCTGTTCCCTTCTGGACTCTTCCCGGGTTTCAGCACCACTGTAGCGAGACCCTGATGTGGGTGGAGCACAGAAGCACAGCAGGCGGTTGTTTGCATTTAAAGTGTGTTTCTTATATTTTTGCTCTTCAGCATAGGGCTCGAAAACCTATCACTCTCTCACACGTGCGCGCGCACACACACACACACACACACACAAGCTATCATCAAGCCCTCGGCGCCTCCTCCCTTTCTCACTCTCCTTTTATCGGGTGCAGTCACTGAAGGAGACACACAAACGCACGTTAATTGATAACAGGTGTCGTGACATGACCACTCACCTTCCCTGACTCCACCCTCTATTCACAGACTGCCGCTCGGCCACGCCCCCGCTGCCACAGTAATGTTGGAGATTTTAATATTCACTTTGATAACCCAGAAGACCTTCTGAAAACAACATTCGTGTCCATTCTAGATTCAGTAGGGGTTAATCAGAACATCGTTAGACCTACTCATAATGGTGGTCACACTCTCAATCTAATACTAATATTTTGGATTATATATAGAAACTATATCCACATTGTCACACAATCTGAAGCTACCTCAGATTATTATCTTCTCATTCAAAATATATCTTAGGAATAATAAATGCACCTTGCCACACTACTGTGTCAAACATACATTCATATCAACGACTGCACAAAGTTTTATCAATAGTCTCCCAAAGTTATCAACTTTGACTGGATCACTGTCAGACTCCACAGAACTTGATCAGGCAAATGAATGCTTAGAGTATTTTGCTATACTTCAGAAAATGTCGCTCCACTTAAAAGAAATAATTAAAGAAAAAAAAGCTAGCACCCGGCAGCACGGTGGTGTAGTGGTTAGCGCTGTCGCCTCACAGCAAGAAGGTTTGGGTTCGAGCCCCGTGGCCGGCGAGGGCCTTTCTGTGCGGAGTTTGCATGTTCTCCCCGTGTCCGCGTGGGTTTCCTCTGGGTGCTCCGGTTTCCCCCACAGTCCAAAGACATGCAGGTTAGGTTAACTGGTGACTCTAAATTGACCATAGGTGTGAATGTGAATGGTTGTCTGTGTCTATGTGTCAGCCCTGTGATGACCTGGCGACTTGTCCAGGGTGTACCCCGCCTTTCGCCCATAGTCAGCTGGGATAGGCTCCAGCTTGCCTGTGACCCTGTAGAAGGATAAAGCGGCTAGAGATAATGAGATGAGATGAGAAGCTAGCACCCTTGTATAATGATTACACACAACTTAAACAGACAACTTGAAAATTAGAATGTAAATGATGTCAAACAAATTTGCTAGTATTCCAAGTAGCATGGAAGGAGAGCCTCTTGAAGTATAGAAAAGCTCTTAGTGCTGCTAGATCAATGTATCTCTCCACCCTAATAGAAGCTAACAAAAATAATCACAGATTCTTATTTAATACTGAAACAAAATTAGCTAGGAATAAGACCACTATAGAAACCTACACACCTTCAGTATGTAGTAGTGTCATGTCTGCTCTTGCGCAAGACATGGAAGCCCAGAGTTTGTGGCAACCTTCAAACATGGCTGCCGCAGACTACAATCACCAGCATCCAATACAGCCATGGTTTGGAATTCCAAAGCATATTTGGCCACCCTTCTCTCCCCGTGCTGTCAGATTGAGTTACAGTACATGGAGTCAACAGGAAATATTTTGGTGGAGAGGGTGGAGATCTCGACTGGCTCTCGTAGCCTGCAGGGAATCGGCTGTCTGACATTCTGTCACATGTCCCAGACCTGGTGAAATGTAACTGAATTGTCTTGGTCAGCCCTAAGGGTCCCATTTGCATCTGCCTGCACTCACTCTGATCTATATTTCCAACTGTCTCATTGCTGAGGAGTGTGCTCCCATTACCCAATCAAGCATCCAGCCAGAACAGGTCATGATATTTTTTAACCATATTAACATGCCATTGTTGTGTATTATGCCTGATGTCAGGAATCTCGTCTCTGCTAGCCTACCACACCGACTTAATACTTGTATTTTTAGACATTGACACATGTTGCCTACACTTATTCAGGTGACATTGGGCATACTTAACAACCTACGTTTTCTCTCCCTCTTCCCCCCCAAAAAAAATATCTGTCCCTCTGAGTTACATGTTGGTCCTGGGATCGAGATGCTGACCTCTTCTGCTCCTCGGACCTGCTTGATCCATCCTGGTGCCCTGTGTCTGGTTGGAGTCTCATCGCATCGCTCCTGTGGTGGATAGCCCCATGAGGACAGTTGAAAGTCACACCTGGAGGACGCTCTGGACTCTTACAGTAATGCTTTTATGGCTGAGGACTATAGTTGACTTGCTAACTTTAGGACTGCAGTTGTCATGAACAGTTTTGCACTCAAGTTTCCATCAATGAAGAATTACAACATCAACGAAACTGTCATGTTAAAACTGTTAATATTATAGTCATGCTGTCTGTTGTTGCCCAAATGAGGATGGGTTCCCTTTTGAGTGTGGTTCCTCTCGAGGTTTCTTCCTCATGTTGTCTGAGGGAGATTTTCCTTGCCACCATCGCCACAGGCTTGCTCATTGGGGATAGATTAGGGATAAAATTAGCTCATGTTTTAAGTCATTCAAATTCTGTAAAGCTGCTTTGCGACAATGTTTATTGTTAAAAGCACTATACAAATAAACTTGACTTGAGATTAGCAGTCATTCACTGACCTCATTAGCCTCTGGACGGTGACTGAACACCTGCTTAAACAGCTCCATAAAGTGCTCATATGATGTTGGCTCGCCACCCTTTTCCCATACAGCGGTTGCCCAATGAGGCGCCTTCCCAGTAAGCAGGTTAATAAACTGAGCAATTTTTTGTTGGTCAGTAGTACCAGTTTGAGCTGTGAAGAAGAGTGAGCACTGCAGCAAGAAGCCCTTACTGTCAGATACTTCCAAAGAAAATTTATCTGGTCTTGGCATGAAAATGGGAGAACTCACAGTTGGCGGAGGATACGTTAGGAGTGCCTGTGACATGGCGGCAGTGAGTTGAGAGATTCAGACATCCATTTCTCTGAGATGGGAGCATCTGCCCATAGGACCACTTTAAGCCATACACTCCACAGACCGAGGCTTTATGGAAGACTGACCAGAAAAAAGCTATTGTTAAAGAAAAAATAAGAAAAAATACATTTGGAGTTTGCCCAAAAGCATGTGGCAGACTCCCCAAACACATGGAAGAAGATTCTCTGGTCAGATGAGACTAAAATTGAACTTTTTGGCCATCATGAGAAATGCCATGTGTGGTACAAACCCAACACTTTCCATCACCCTGAGAACACCATTCCTACCATGAAGCATGGTGGTGGCAGCATCATGCTGTGGGGATATTTTTCATCTGCAGGGACAGGAAAGCTGGTCAGGACTGAGGAAAAGATTGATGGCACTAAATACAGGGCAATTCTGGAGGAAAACCTGTTTGAGTCGGCCAGAGGTTGGAGACTTGGACGAAGCTTCACGTTCCAGCAGAACAATGACCCTAAACCTACTGCTAAAGCTACACTGGAGTGGTTTAAAGGGAAACATTTAAATGTCTTGGAACAGCCTAGTCAAAGCCCAGATCTCAATCCAATTGAGAATCTGTGGAATAACTTGAAGATTGCTGTATACCAAGGCAACCCATCTAACTTGAAGGAGTTGGAGCAGTTTTGCCTTGAGGAATGGACAAAAATCCCAGTGGCTAGATGTGCTAAGCTAATAGAGACATACCCCCAAGAGACGTGCAGCTGGAATTGCAGCAAAAGGTGGCTCTACAAAGTATTGACTTTGGGGGTGAATACCTATGCACACCCCAGATTTCTGGGTTTTTTTTTTCCATTTTGATTATTGTTTGTGTCACAATTTAAAAAAAATGCAATTTTAAAGGGGTAGGCATGTTGTGTAAATCAAATGGTGCTAACCCCCCAAAATCCATTTTAATTCCAAATTGCCATATGACAAAACAGGACAAGCACCAAGGGGGAATTAATATTTTTGCAAGACACTGTATACTGTGTAGATATGGTCTCAGTGATGTTCCCAGAGACAGGTTGAGAGGTCTATACACAGGTCTATTCCCAAGACTATAATTTGTTGCAATTTTACCTTACTCCACCTGTTGGCACAGTGGTGTAGTGCTTAGCAATGTCGCCTCACAGCAAGAAGGTTCTGGGTTCGAGCTCAGTGGCTGACAGGGGACCTTTCTGTGTGGAGTTTGCATGTTCTCCCCATGTCTGCGTGGGTTTCCTCTGGGTGTTCTGGTTTCCCACACAGTTCAAAGACATGTGGTTAGGTTAACATGGGGTGGCCTTGGGCTGAAGTACCCTTGAACAAGGTACCTAACTGCTCCCTGGGTGCTGTAGTATGGCTGCCCACTGCTCTGTGTGTGTGCGCGTGTGTGTGTGTGTGTGTGTGTGTGTGTGTGTGCGCGTTTTCACTGCTTCAGATGGGTTAAATGCAGAGGATGAATTTCACTGTGCTTGAGTGTGCATGTGACAAATAAAGGCTTCTTCTTCTAAATCAGGGGTATTCAATTAAAAGTCACTGAGGTCCAGTTATTAAATGTTGTCCAAGTAGAAGGTCCGAACTGAAGTCCAGCTTGTGTCTTATAGCCTTCCCCTATGTCCACATTTTCATATGGTTTCAACAATATTTATTGCTAATTTCCAATGCAGGAAATGAACTGAGTGCACTCTTACCATAAATAAAAGTAGTCCCAGGAAAATAAATTCAAGACCTTCATTTCAGATTAAAGAAAACCGAAACCTCAGAATAAAATAAATTAAAAAAAAAGTGCAAACAGAGTGGAATAACTCCTTTTTCTCTTAAATTAAAGAGGTCTCAACCTGAAGAATTGAAGACCTACACTTCAAGTAAAAAAGTCAACTCAGAAAGCATTAACTAAAAAGTGCAAACAGAGCATTGACTTAACATTGTCTCTTCTCTGTTCTTAAAATAAGGAGGTCCCAGCCTAAAAAAATGAGGGCCTACCTTTCAAGAAAAAAAAAGTCCACATCTTCAGAAAACAAGTGGCTTTTTGGGGGGGAAATGCAAACGGAACATTTTTCTTTGAACGTTTCTCTTTTAATTCTTCTTCTTTTACTTTTCTTAATGAGAAAAATGGGCATGTGGCTGACCTGCCAGTAATTTAAATCTTGGTTGGAATGGAGTTAGTGCCATTCTCATGCAGATATGTAGGTGTTCATTGTTGAGCCTAGAACGGTACTTGGTTTTGACAATGTTCATAGTGGAAAAAGCTGACTCACAGCTGTAAGTCGATCCAAACATAGTCAAGGTGTGCAGTGTTCCTTTGGTTAGACCAGGGAACACACTCTCAGAAACCGACTGTAACCAGAACGTAGCAGGGTCAGTTGTCTCAAAATGCTCTGTTAATGCAGCATTTCCTTGCAGATCAATGAGCAGATCAATGTCTCAGCAACGGTGTTTAAGCACTCCTTCACAACTGTCCCATCACTAAATGTTTTTTTATGTTGCCTCAAAATCCACACTACTTTTAAGGAACATTTGTTTGCACGTTGCTGGGCTGTAAATGTATGTGTGATGAGTCAGGTAGACCTGTCATACTGTGCTTGCAGTTCGGTTATTTTGCGTGCCCTCAGCTCGGACTTCAGGGGATAACTTTGCTCAAAAGAGCTGTGCTTTGTTTCATAGTGGCGCTTCACGTTGCCACTTTTAATTAATGCCATGTTTTTGGAGCATATGAGGCACACTGGTTTTGAACTGCTCGCCAGAAGAATGAACATATATTTCTCCGTCCATTCATCTTCAAAACAACAATTTTCCTTGTCTACTTTCCGCCGCCTTTTGGAGCAAGCCATGTTGTCTCGGTCGGTTGTCTCTTAACTTAACTCTCTTCCTCTCTGCTTGTTGCTCTGCTGTGGCATGCTGGGTAAACTAATGATTTTATTGGCTCAACTGAGTGAAGCTGTTGTCGTATTAACTGGAGTAGCAGTGCCTGCTGTCAATAGCCACGACCATCCAAAATAATGCTCCATGAAAATTACTTAATCTCGTGAATTTACCATTGGTCACGGGTCCGGACAGAACCATCACTGGGTCCGGATCCGGACCGAGGTCCGCCATTTGGTGATGCCTGTTCTAAATGGTATATCATAAACTGGGATATCCCAGCAGGGATTTTGACTACATGAAGCGTTGTTTGAATGTTTGGCGTAATCAGAAACAGAAACATAACTGGGACAGTGCCCATGTTCATGGAAAAAAGGCTGGTAAAACTAATAGAAAAAAGATGTAAAATTGACTAAATCTGCATTGGTGGTGTGCCCGTCTGTCCCTGTATCGTCTATAAAAATGCAGAAAGGCTTCAGCATCGCTGTGTTACTAATCTATGGACCATGCTCAGCCCACTGTCCCTCCCCAGACTAACACACATGCAGAAGCAGTAAGCACTCTTGGTGCAGTCTCTATTAACCCTACCTCTGAGCCAACTTTCCCTATTGAAAAGAATGCAAATATTGTATGTATCTGCTCCAGGTGAGCTACAATGTATTACTCTCAAAATAAACCTAATTCTCACCAGAAATGTTGCAAACCAATACAACCACATGATACATGACCTAACCCAGCCTTTGCTTTTGTGATTATGTGAAAGGATTACCACATTTCACCTCCCCAACTATCTGACATTAATGCTATTATCCAAGCACTTCCTAGCCCTAAAGACGTACATGCCTTTTGGGATTTATTGCGCTCTCACATATGTTATGCTCAACTCACTGGCCCTGATTATTGCTGGATTCTCACACGCTTTTTGGGGCCAGAGGTCACTGATGCTATGTTACAGGAGGAGGTGAGAGCTTTAAATGATTACTATGACCTGCCTCTTGAACCTTCACAGTGGTCAGAGGACGATTGGGAGTATTATTTTGCAGGGTTTGATGAAAAACATATGATGAATCTGTTTGAACAGTTAACCATGTTTCTAAAGAATAAATTTTAATATGCTTCTGATCTCTCTCAAGTAACAGGTGTTAAACAAGACCAGAATGAATCCTGCACTGCCTTTTCTACACATTTTAAAACTGTGTGGAATGAGCCTGCGGGGCTGCCCTCTGACCCTGCGGATGGTAATAATAATAAGTTAAATTTATATAGCGCCTTTCAAGAAACCCAAGGACGCTTTACAATAGTAGACAAAGAAAGAAAAAATAAATAAATATATATATTAAGAAAAAAATAAATAAAAAGTCCACCAAGTAGGGGTCAGGATGTAATTCCCGTGGTGTAGTAGCCACAGTCCCACCAAAAGGTGCACGAAAACAAGTCCCACATCTCCAGCACTGCCGGCGCGACGCTGTCAGCAACATCGCTCAGAACATCACACCATGGATCCACAAAGCGAGCAGAGAAGCTCCGCCACGCAAAGCGCTGGTGTGTCCCAAACAGTGTTGGGCACGTTACTTTCAAAAAGTAATTATAGTTACTAGTTACTTTTCCCAAAAAGTAACTGAGTTAGTAACGGAGTTACTTTGTCATTAAAGTAACTAATTACCAGGGAAAGTAATTATTCCGTTACATTTTGTGTTTACCCCGCCCCCCCCAAAAAAAAATAAATCAAATTCAATTAGTGTAATCATCATAAAAGTGAATGTTAAATGTGTTTAATGACTGAAATGGACACTTAACAGAACCAAACAGTAACATTATCTACACTATATTAATATTTTTGTGGGACAATGTGAGAAGACATCTATCAAATGTAATATATTTTTGTAGTTATTAAAATTGTTACTAATTACTGGCCACTGACGAGGACAAACGCTTTGTTCCTTGACATAATGTGCATTGCACGTAAACACTCTTGCCTTTTATTTCAAGTAATGAAAAGCAATGGCTGTATTTCCAATTTGAAAGCGCAGTGTTGGGCTGACCGCTCGCCATCGCTGGGTCTTCTGATTGAAAGAGTGTGCAGTAGTGCAGTAGGCGTGGCCTACCTACGTATGTTGTCCAAATCTACTCTGATTGGCTTACTGTGCCGTTGTCTCGCGTCTCCCCGCCCCACACGAAAGCAGAGTAAAGAAAGGCTGAACGAGCAGCGTGCCAAATGAAAACAGCTTTAATAAAGTAACGCATAGTATTTTATTGTAAGTAACGGGAACGGCGTTATAACGATGTAAAAAGTAATTAGTTAGATTACTCGTTACTAAAAAAAGTAACGCCGTTAGTAACGCCGTTTATTTCTAACGCCGTTATTCCCATCGCTGGTCCCAAACCACCTGCACAGCCGCCACGACACCACCAAGCAACATCGCTCGGAACATCATGCCAAGCGTTAAAGCGCAGAGCACTGGACAACCATGATGTAAAATGAGCAACGAGCTCACTGCAGTCCACAGCTGGGAGCACAGGCATCACCCACGGCGAACCAAGGCCTGGAGGGAACCGACACCCAAAACTAGGTCCGGAGCTACACCACCACCAGTGGAGAAAACACTCAAACATCAAACTACACAAACACACAGAAAAAAAAAATAGAAAAAGAAATAAAACATAAAAGCTCCAGTGAGAAGCGGCAGCCAGAACGCGCACGACGTACTCTCAACCAGAAACGGAAACAAAAAAAAATTTTTTTTGAATAATCTACTTCCTGAAAATGCTCATGTTTTGAGAATTTCTACCACAGGTGCTGCAAATGACATGAACATTGAAGAAGTGGGTCATAAAACTTGAGACTTGGATTTCGCTGGTGCCTTTGACCCTGTGATTAAGCCCAAATTTTCGACAGGTAAGCGTAAACCATTGGTCGATGCCACAACATGGGTACCATTACCAGATGACTGAAAGTTCAACTGTAAGCTTGGCCAATGCCGCTACTGTGGCAGAGTTGGTCACTGGGAACATGAATGCTGGAAAAAGTGCACATCAGAAATGGTAACACTCACTTTTAACATCATAGTCTGCCTAATCTCACTCCACAGACATCAAACGCAGACACACAGGTGCCCTCCAGTTTCCCACTGCTTGGGAGATTACACAGCAATGGGGTTGCCCACAGGGACATCAGAACTAACCCCACTATGCTGTCCCTGATTCTTACTATTGATTCCAGCACATTGCCCATAATTGATCTTTGTGTAGATGGCAACACTTACCCCTTTATGGTGGACATGGGTGCCACTAAATCATCTTTTAGTGGGAAATCTTACAATGGACTTACAGAGGGCCAGTATCAGGGGCCACTATTAACTCTGTGGGGGGAAAAAAGGGTTGCTGTTAGATGCCCTAAGACTTTTTCCCTACTTCTAACCATGCTAGATAATCCTAAACTGCATTTCATGCATCACTTTGTCATTCCTAGTGCCCCTTTTAATCTATTAGGCCGTGATATTATGACTAAAAACTAAATTGTTCTATTTCATTTGAACAAGGCCCACTGTTCTGTGCACACCAGATAACTTATCTTTTGCTTCTGCTGTTTTCTTGGAGTTTGACCCGGGAAGAGAAAGGCACTGAAGTTAGAGGTCTGCGCGGGTCGGATTTTTCAGTCCCGCTCCCGCCCGCGCCGTGCAGTCCCACTCCCGCCCGCAAAGAATTATGATTTTCAGTCCCGCTCCCGCCCGCAAATCCCGCATGATGCAGACGTTCACGTTATTTCTCAGGAAAGTTCTTGTCTTGACACAGCATGATGGTGCCCCGCCCCCTACTTTGAGTGGATTTGAGCATAAATATCTACAGCTCACATTTGTTATTATTTACCTTGTTTCTGAATTCAGCATGTAGTGTCTCTAATAATAATAATAATAATAATAATGTGCTTTCAAGTGATTAAAATATTTAATAGCGAATCGCACATTTTTGTCACATGAGAAACCATTGTGATTCTCTAAATCAGCAGAACTTTTTTTTTTATTGCAAAGCAGAGCTAGCAAGAGAACCATGAATGAACAACTAATCAGAGAGACAGGTTACACAGGGACGGTAGGCTTGACTCAATGCTATCCCAGAAATCCTTCCTGTAATATGCAAATTTGGCCGCCTCTGATTGGACAGCCAAATTTGCATATTACAGGATGGATTTCTGGGATAGCATTGAGTCAAGCCTACTGTCACTGTGTAACCTGTCTCTCTGATTAGAGTTGTAGACTAACTCAAGCAGTAAATCACTTCACTCATGGTTCTCTTGCTAGCTGGGTGTGAATGGCGAGTCATTAGAGTGATCAATGGCAAATTTAAGATGCAATTCCTCACTCAATCTGGCAATCTGACTGTCTCTGCAAATTTAGGCATCTTAAAATGTTTTTATTAATGCCAAATAAAATATCCAGCACAAATTATATATGATAGACAAATTAATAATTTATAAATTTTATTTCAAACACGTTTTTAGTTAGCGGGACTGCAGCTTATCACCGCTCCCACCCGTGCCCGTATATGTGCACTTCCGGTCCCGCCCGCACCCGTATATGTGCACTTCCGGTCCCGTCCGCAATGAGCTTTCAAAATTTGTCCCGCGCCACACTGCTTTGCGGTGGGTCCCGCGGGAGTGCAGGGCTCTAACTGAAGTCTCTATTCCTCAGATTTTGAATCAGGTGCCTGAAACTCTCTGGGCATCACACTCCAATGAGGATGGATATGTACAGGTACCCCAATACACTGCCAGTTTGAAAACGTCTGTCCCTGTGTACTGTAAGTAAGTAAATGTAAAAATAAATTTTTTATATATATATATATATATATATATATATATATATATATATATATATATATATATATATATATATATATATACACACACACACACACACATACTGGGTGTGATTTGCTGGGGGGGATGGTGGGGATCATCCCCCCCTCTGATTTTTATCTCTGCTGAAAAAAAATCCTCGGGGACAACCCCGTCAATAAAACAAACCAAAAAAAAAAAGTTGACATGACAGGCATGTTGACTTGACATGACAGGCTCTCCCCCCCCCCCCCCCCATCTGTCTCTCTGAGTTACATGTTGATCCTGGGATTGAGATGCTGGCCTCTTCTGCCCCTCGGACCTGCTTGATCCATCCTGGTGCCCTGTGTCTGGTTGGAGTTCTCTCACCCCACTCCTGTGAAGGATGGCCCCATGAGGACAGTTGAGGGTTATACCTGTTAAAACTGTTAATATTATAGTCAGGCTGTCTGTTGTTGCCCAAATGAGGATGGGTTCCCTTTTGAGTCTGGTTCCTCTCGAGGTTTCTTCCTCATGTCGTCTGAGGGAGTTTTTCCTTGCCACCGTTGCCACAGGCTTGCTCATTGGGGATAGATTAGGGATAAAATTAGCTCATGTTTTAAGTCGTTCAAATTCTGTAAAGCTGCTTTGCGACAATGTTTATTGTTAAAAGCGCTGTACAAATAAACTTGATTTGATTTTGATTTGATGTTGTGACACAGTTTTCTATGGTCTACATTGCACTCACTTTCAAAATGATCCGCAGTGGCAGCTTTGATGTTCACGAACGTCTAGGGTTGCCAACCGTCCCGTATTGGGCGGGACATCCTGTTTTTTGGGTAATTTTAATTTGTCCCATCAGGACATGCTGTGGTGTAAATCGCGTAATTGCCGTGAGAAGCGCTATTACCGCGAGTCGCGGTCATCTGCGATTTAAAACCATTCACTGTTGCCATATCCTGAATTTTTAAGCTATACTGACAAAATAGGCATCAAATTAAACTAGAGCAGATGGTGCAGCCAGTGGATACAGCCTAACTTCGATAAGGATATCAGATAGCTTAAAAAAAAAAAAAAACTTCCAAAACAGGATAGACCTCAGCCTATAGTAGGGGAGCTTTTCTGCCTCACTCCTGCCTTTGTGATGTCTTTCTCTCTTCTTCTTCTGCTATGAAGCATTGCAGAAGGTTCTTAGGGTTTTCAAATGGACAATTAAGCAAATATCAGGGTTTTACAACTACAGCAATTCATTTTTCAGTTTATGACATTGCCTTCATAAATATGGCCTGATGAATTATTTGGCCAAAGTTTAAAAGAGAAAAATGAGACAATAATATTAGAATTGTTTGTTATTTTGCATTAAGTTACTTAAAAATATCCATTAATTGGTCTATTAATTTTTAAAAGCTCCATTTTCGAAATGAATTTGTAGTGGCCTACATTTGAAACACTCACCTAAAGGCGATTCGGTACTGTAACTATTTTGGGGCGCTGGAGTGCGTGTACAGGGCCTGTACCGGTACTTGTCTGCACCCAGAACAAAAAGTGTCCCTCATTTGGACATGAGAAAGTTGGCAACCCTACGAACATCCCCAGCAAATAGATACATTGTAGATAATCAGAGTGTGAATGTGGATTTAGTGCCATGAATCACATCCTTACTGATGAGCGCAACAGAATGAATGCATCCACACTGAACAGCCTTCTTTTCCTCGCTGTCAATGGGCCAGACGTGCGTTCCTTCCCTGCTGAGAAATTCACAGAAATGTGGATTAAAGAAGGGCGAAACGCGGCAGATAGCGCATCAACGGGAAAGCAGAAAAGGCCACATGAACTGCGCCATCAGAGCAAACTGTTCATTTAGTATTCATGTATTTCAGTGATTTTCGAGTCACTGTCCATTTAATCCGGAGGGAGAGAAACATCACAGCAACGCGACAAGCAATGCGAACTTTGTTGTGTGTTAGTGTATTTAGTCAGAGATAGGAAGATGAATTTACTATCTCTGGTTTAGTGTTCGTTTTCATTTAGTGTTATTCATTTGATATCATCGGATGTTATTGAGCTGTTAGCCTATTGTTACCTTAATTTTGTGACGTTTCATGATTTAAAAAAAAAAAAAAAAAAAAAAAAACATCCCCCCCCTTCTGGTTTTTTGACAAATCTCACCCCGAATGTACGTGTGTGTATATATATATATATATATATATATATATATATATATATATATATATATATATATATATATATATATATATGCATTATCTGTAGCGGCTTATCCTGTTCTACAGGGTCGCAGGCAAACTGGAGCCTATCCCAGCTGACTATGGGCAAGAGGTAGGGTACACCCTGGACAAGTCACCAGGTCATCGCAGGGCTGATACATAGACACAGACAACCATTCACACCTATGGTCAATTTAGAGCCACCAATTAGCCTAACGTACATGTCTTTGGACTGTGGGGGAAACCGGAGCACCCGGAGGAAACCCATGCAGACGCAGGGAGAACATGCAAACTCCACACAGAAAGGCCCTCTTCGGCCGCTGGGCTCAAACCCAGGACCTTCTTGCTGTGAGGCAACAATGCTAACCACTACACCGCCGTGCCACCCATACCATGGGCGTGAGGTTGTCGGTTTTGTTAGACTAGGCAGATGGACCAGGGCATTCGTCTGCCTGGCTGTGCCCAGAGAGGAGCGCTCTCGGCGGGCTTGGGAGGCTGATGGCCCCCCTCTTGGAAGTGCAGTTGCACACCTGGTCCTCCAGAGAGGTGCCATCAGGATATCATTTTTTAGCTAAGTGTGTTTCATACAGTATCAGAAACCACATACAGTGGTGCTTGAAAGTTTGTGAACCCTTTTGAATTTTCTACATTTCTGCATAAATATGACCTAAAGCAACATCAGATTTTCACACAAGTCCTAAAAATAGATAAAGAGAACCCACTTAAAAAATGAGACAAAAACATTATACTTGGTCATTTATTTATTGAGGAAAATGATCCAATATTACTTTTGCCACTCACATATGTATGTCTTAATATTACTTTTATCTGGTGATGTGCAACCTAATCCAGGGCCAGAGTTGATACAGCTCCAAACACCAGAGGAGTTTAAAACCAAAAGTGGTCTATGTTTCTTTCATCTTAATGTACGTAGCCTGATTAAAAAGATGGACTCTATTAGAATATGGGCTGACTCAACTGACTCTGACATCATCGTCCTTTCTGAGACATGGCTTAAAAAGTCAATTACAAATGACATGATTAACATAGAAGGATACAACGTCTTTAGAACAGACCATGTGGGAAAGGGAGGAGGGGTTGCGATTTATGTAAAAAATCATTTAAACTCTACTTGCATCCAGTCTATAACAAAAACGAAGTGTCTAGAGCTCTCTGTATTAAAATTATCCCTCCCCAACGGTTCAGACATTACTGTGGTTGGATGTTATCAGCCACCCTCTGCCCCAAGTGAAGCCACAGCTCTACTCTCGGACCTTCTCCACAACTGGACTAAGTCTGAGATGGTTTTACTTGGAGACCTAAACTGGGACTGGCAATCGGACTTGTTATTAAATTCATTTAAAGATACTTGTGACTCTCTTTGTTTGGTGCAGCTAGTTAACTCACCAACACGGTTAAATCAAAAAGATCCAGAGAAGTCCATACTTAGATATTATTTTAACAAATGTGTCCCACAGATTCTCCGCAGTTGGAATCTTCTGTAACGATGTTAGTGATCACTGTGCAGTTGTCTAAGAAACTAAGATCTCTAAAGGCAAACTGCGTTTTATTTATAAAAGACAACTCAAAACACTTTGATGAACAAGCCTTCTTACATGATGTATAATAGTGATCTGAACATTGTCTCACAAAGGACTGATGTTAACTTAGCATGGGGTTATTTCAAATCTACCTTCTTGGCTATATGTGACAAACATGCCCCTTTTAGGAAATTTAGGATAAGTGGTAAAAATACTCCTCAGTTTAATGACTCCATCTCTCCTCTTATACGACAAAGGAATGCCGCTTGGGCAAAAGCAAAGAAATCGAACCTTCCATTAGACTGGACTTTTTATAGAACTTTAAGGAACAAATGTACTAAATTAGTTAAAAATTCAAAATGTGACTACTATCTTAATATGATGAATGAAAACTTGAATAACCCTGCTAAGTTCTGGAAATTAGCTAAATCTTCCTCAGGTACTATGACACCAACCCATCTTCCTGATCTTTTAAGGGTGAATCAAAATGAAGTTAAGGGTGGACTTGATATTGTACACAGTTTTAATAATCATTTTATTTCTGCTGGCTCAATCTCCAGCTATACAGGGGTGCACGTGGTAGAGGGAGAGTTGAACCCTACTCCATGTGACCTTGATCAACAGTTTACTTTTGCACCCATTCTGACCTCTCAAGTTCGAAAAGCTCTACTGAATTTAGATATAAAAAAAATCTCTGGGCCCAGATAAGAGAGAACCATTTTTCTTTAAAACTGCTGCAGGTATTATGCAGAGCCAATCACCTCTATTTTCAATCTTAGTCTCCACTCCAATAAAATACCCAATTCATGGAAATTGGCTATGGCTCTCCCTCTGTTAAAGAGTGATGACCCTTCTGATTTGAATAATTATTGTCACATTTCTAGATTGTCAGTTATGGCCAAAGTTTTTGAATCTCTTGTAAATGAGCAGCTGAAAAGGTTTTTGACTGATAGGAATATTCTCAGTGAGTCTCAGTCAGGTTTCAGATCAGGCCACAGTACTACAACAGTGGCTCTGCTAGTCACAAATGATAGATTTTTAGACAGTAAAAAACACTGTGCAGCATTGTTTGTTGATCTGTCTAAAGCATTTGACTCTGTGGATCATAAACTATTACTACAGAGACTTGGCTGCATAGGCCTTAGTGAAATGGCTCTGAATTGGTTTAAAAACTACCTATCTGGTAGAACCCAGTGTGTATCAGTGGAAAACTATACTTCAGCCTCTCTTCCTCTAAACAAAAGGTGTTCCCCAAGGTTCTATTTTGGCCCCCATTTTATTTTCTATCATTATAAATGACCTAGGTAGTGGAATAAGTCCAGCCCTTTTCCACTTATATGCGGATGACACAGTTGTCTATACAGTGGCATCCTCTTTAGATCAGGCCATAGAACTTTTGCAGGGTGCATTTCAAACATTGCAGCACTCCCTGCTCAAATTAAAACTGGTCCTTAATTCAAAGAAGACCAAATATATGACCTTTACTTGCTCTTGAACTCCAATTTCCACTATTGTGACATTAGACGGTACATGTCTTGAAAGATTTGCTTTTTACAAATACCTGGGCAAATGGCTTGATAAGTTGACTTTTGATGTGCATATTGACAATTTGTTGAGAAAGCTTAGGCCTAAACTGGGTCTTTTTTTTCACTTAAAAAATGCTTTTCATTTGAGGCTAGAAAGAGAAAATAGCGCAAAGCTCCTTTTTATCTGTATTAGACTTTGGTGATGTGATGTATATGCATGCAGCCTCTTCCATGCTAAAAAAGCTGGATTCTCTGTATCATGCTGCAATATGTTTTGTAACAAATGCAGATTCACGAACACATCACTGCGCTTTATATGAATCTTTAGGTTGACCCTCTCTATATCAGAGGCGAAAATGGCACTTGTTGATTCTACTCTCAAGGCCTTGCTAGGTAAACTGCCGGTCTATATCTCAAGATTTTTAACTTACCACACAGGCACCTATAATACTAGGCAAGCAGCAAATAGGATGCTCTTGGATGTTCCGATGGTGCAGAGTTTGGAAAAACTGCCTTCTCCTTTTATGCACCATCAATATGGAATGAGATGCAGGTTATCTTTACATTAGAAGCACTTCCTACTGTAAATGCCTTCAAAGGAATGTTAAAATCCGCCCTACAGGAAACATGTAGCTGTTTTACCTGATGTGACTGTTGACTGTGATAACTCCATTTCTCACATTCTTAATATTGTGTTGATTTTATGTATGATGTATGTATTTTACTGTATGTATGTAATTTATGTTGATATCTGTGCACCATCTTGGCCAGGACTCCCTGGAAGAATAGATCTTGTATCTCAATGGGACAATTCCTGGACAAATAAAGGATACATGTGAACCTCTAGGATAAGCAGTTAATTTGAAGGTGAAATTAGAGCCAAGTGTTTTTATAATCAATCAGGTGTGAGTGGGCACCCTGTGTTATTTAAAAGAACAGGTATCTATCAAAGTCTAATCTTCACAACACATGTTTGTGGAAGTGTATCATGGCACGAACAAAGGAGATTTCTGAGGACCTCAGAAAAAGCATTGTTGATGCTCATCAGACTGGAAAAGAGAACAAAACCATCTCTAATGAGTTCTGACTCCACCGATCCACAGTCAGACAGATTGTGTACAAATGGAGGAAATTCAAGACCATTGTTACCCTCCCCGGGAGTGGACAACCAACAAAGATCACTCCAAGAGCAAGGCATGTAATAGTTAGCAAGGTCACAAAGGACCCCAGGGTAACTTCTAAGCAACTGAAGGCATCTCTCACATTGGCTAATGTCAATGTTCATGAGTCCACCATCAGGAGAACACTGAACAACAATGGTGTGCATGGCATGGTTGCAAGGAGAAAGCCACTGCTCTCCAAAAATAATATTGCTGCTCATCTGCAGTTTGCTAAAGATCATGTGGACAAGCCAGAAGGCTATTGGAAAAATTAGATTAGATAAAACTTTACTGATCCCTTTGGGAGGGTTCCCTCAGGGAAATTAAGATTCCAGCAGCATCATTATAAACAGAGAAAAGAGAAAAACTTCTAGATAAATTAAAATAAATTATTTACATATACAAATATAAAAGGAATAAGATATGGAGAAGAGAGGAAGGGGGAAAGGAGGGAAAGAAAAGAGAAAAGGGGGGAGAGAAGGGGGCAGCGGCAGGAGAGATATTGCACTTTATATTGCACATTGTCCGGTATTGCTTATTGTTAGGCTAGGCTACTGTTCCTTCCCATCCCCTGTCCTCCTGTTACCCCTCCTCCCCCCCAGAGAGGAGTTGTACAGTCTGATGGCATGAGGGACAAAGGAGTTTGAGTCTGTTTGTCTTGCACTTGGGAAGGAGCATTCGGTCACTGAACAGGCTCCTCTGGTTGCTGATGACGGTGTGCAGAGGGTGACTGGCATTGTCCATGATGTTCAATAGTTTGTCCATAGACCTCTTCTCTGCCACCGTCACCATAGAGTCCAGCTTCATGCCGACCACAGAGCCGGCCCGCCTGATCAGTTTGTCCAGCCTGGATGTGTCCTCCTTAGATGTGCTGCCCCCCCCAGCACACCATGGTTTAAAACAGGACACTGGTGACCACAGACTGATGGAACATCCACAGGAGTTTCCTGCAGATGTTAAAGGACCACAGCCTCCTAAGGAAGTATAGCCTGCTTTGTCCCTTCCTGTATCAGTGATTGGTGTTGCAAGTCCAGTCCAGCTTGCTGTCCAGCCACAGCCTGAGGTACTTGTAGGAATCCACAGCCTCCACCTCGAATCCCTCGATCAGAACTGGTCGTGACCTTGGTCTGGGCCTCCCAAAGTCAATGAAAAGCTTCTTGGTCTTCCAGGTGTTGAGCTGCAGATTGTTCCTGTTGCACCACACAGTAAAGTCCCTCACCAGACTCCTATACACTGATACACCCAACGATGGCGGTGTCATCGGCAAACTTCTGAATGTGACACAGCTCCGAGTTGTAGCAGAAGTCTGCGGTGTACAGGGTGAAGAGAAGAAGGGCCAGCACCATGCCCTGAGGTGCTCTAGTGCTGCTAGTCACAGTGTCAGATGTGATGTCCTTCAGCCTGACATACTGTGGCCTACCAGTGAGGTAGCTGGAGATCCAGGTGACCAGGCAGGGGTCCACTCGCATCCTGTTCAGTTTACCCTGAAGCAATAGGGGCTAGATGGTGTTGAAGGCACTCGAGAAGTCCAAGAAGAGGACCCTCACTGTGCCATTTCCCTTATCCAGATGCGAGTGGGCTTGGTGTAGCAGGTAGAGGATGGCGTCTTCCACACTGACACCTACCCGGTACACAAACTGCAGACAGTCCTGGGCATGTTGTACCTGGGGTCTGAGGAGGCTGAGGAAGAGCCGCTCCAATGTCTTCATCAGATGTGAAGTGAGTGCCACCAGTCGGAAGTTGTTCAGCTCGCTGGGCCGATTCTTTTTGGGAACTGGAATGATACATGAAGTCTTCCAGAGGGTGGGCGCTCTCCCCAGCTGCAGGCTGAGGTTGAATATGCGTTGGAATGGTTCACCCAGTTCAGCAGCACAGGTCTTCAGTAGTCGGGGACACACCTTGTCCAGGCCTGCTGCTTTCCTGGGGTGAAGCTTCCTTAGTTGACCTCTGACCTGGTCTGCAGTAATGCATGGAGGAGTCTGTGTTGAGGTGGGGGATGAGGGGGCTGCTGTGATGACTGGGGGGGAGGTGTGTTGAGGGAAGGAGAGATGGCTGCAGTGAGGGAGAGGGTGGGGGGATGTGGGCTGGTTGAACCGATTGAAGAAGTCATTCAACTCATTAGCCCTCTCCACTGTCCCCTTTATGACTCTGGTCTTTGTGTTGTGGCCTGTGATGGTTTTCACACCTTCCCAGACCTCCCTCACGCTGTTCTCCTTCAGCTTCTGCTCCACCTTTCTCCTGTAGCTGTCCTTAGCTTCACTCACACAGTGTTTTACCTCCTGCTGTGCTGCTTTCATCGCCTCCCTATCCCTGCTCCTGAAGGCAGCCTTCTTCCTGTTGAGGACAGCTTTGACTTCCTGTGTTCCCCATGGCTTGTTACTTGGGTAACACCATACAGTCTTAGCAGGGGAGACCACATCTGCACAGAAGCTAAGGTAATCCATCAGACAGTATGTCAGCCCCTCTGTACCGCCCTTAGTCACAATCCAAGGCCCAGGTTCTTAATACTGATGTTTTTCTTTATTGTACAAACACAAACACCATAGAACTACACAAACAGGACAAACATAACACAGTCAACCATACATTCATAAACACAAATGTGAGCTTGTATCTTATTAAAATAAACAAACCACTTTTGCCGGCTTGTAGACTAAAAGGGTTACAAGTTGTTATTAAGCATAAAAGATGATATCAAACTTGACTTGTGAACATGAGAGGACATCAAACTTGCAATACTTAAACACAAGACACTAGAGAACTTCCAGCACATCAAACAAGTAGCCTTTGTGCTCACCTAAGAGCTCCTTCATTCATTAGGCACCAACAAAACATTTCACAGGAAGTGACCTACATAAATGCATCATGGGAGATTGAGTCCACCCAAACCATTACAATGTTCATCTTTACAATGTTTCTCTTTTAAATAAAGTCCATTACAATTTTAATAGTCATAATATCATACAAATGTGCAATATTTTAATATGTAAAAAAAAATATAACTTTAATTATGCAAAATTGTGCAATACTTGAGGAACATAAAGGGTAGCCATTACTTTCTATGGCTGCCTTCACACTCCCACTATCACACAAGTGTGATTTTAAAACGCAATAAGCAAATTCACACACACACACACACACTTACTGAAACATATACATGTCTCACACACACACACTATTCAGACTCAAAGACACTGTTTTGTGTATTGGTCTTTCTAAATACACTGGTTTAGTGATGTGTGCACCTTTACTATCTTGTGTGGCATCACTAACTAGAAGTTTAACCTTCCTTACCCGCCCATCAGATCCCAGGAAGACCTCAACAATCTTGGCAAGCTTCCAATGATTTTCATGGTGTCAGGTCATCTTGAAGTAAGACCACATCATTGATCTTTGGGTCTCGATGCTTCTGACTCAATTTACTTCTTTGCTGGAGATTCAACACATACTCCTTCCTCCATCTGGCCCAGAACTCATTGGCTAAAAATTGGACTCTCTTCCATCTCATCTCATTATCTCTAGCTGCTTTATCCTTCTACAGGGTCGCAGGCAAGCTGGAGCCTATCCCAGCTGACTATGGGCGAAAGGCGGGGTACACCCTGGACAAGTCACCAGGTCATCACAGGGCTGACACATAGACACAGACAACCATTCACACTCACATTCACACCTACGGTCAATTTAGAGTCACCAGTTAACCTAACCTGCATGTCTTTGGACTGTGGGGGAAACCAGAGCACCCAGAGGAAACCCACGCGGACACGGGGAGAACATGCAAACTCCGCACAGAAAGGCCCTCGCCGGCCCCGGGGCTCGAACCCAGGACCTTCTTGCTGTGAGGCGACAGCGCTAACCACTACACCACCGTGCCGCCCCTCTTCCATCTCCTTTTCAGATAAAGATCTTCTCTAGAGAACTGTCCAGGTGGAGAGGCAATAATGTCTGACTTCATTGTTAAAATATGATTAGGTGTTAATGGCTCTGGTGCTAATGGATCATTCAGGTATTCAAAGGTCAGGGGTCAACTTTTCACTATTGCCATAGCTTCATACATGAAGGTTCTCAAAGAGGAGCTGTCCAACGTCCTGGCAGACTGATCCAAGATGGCAGTCAAGACATTCCGCACTGTTTGGATCTGTCGCTCCCAGACTCTGCCCATGTGACTGGAAGAAGGTGGATTGAAAATGAAGTGACAGCCCAGATCTTTCATGTGCTCGAGTAATTCCTTTCATGAGTTCCATGAACTCTTTCTTTGCACCAACAAAGTTAGTGCCTTGATCGCTATGAAGCTGACTTACGCTGCCACAAATGGAAATGAAGCAGCGCAGTGCATTCAGGAACGCATCAGAACTGAGATCGTCAAGCACTTCAATATGAACCACTCTTGAACGCATACAAGTGAACAGAAGGCCATATCTCTTCAACTCTCTTCTCCCTTCCTTCACATAGAATGGTCCAAAACAGTCCATGCCACTGTATGTAAATGGAGGAGTGGGCTCTAACCTCTCAGGCAGTAAATCAGCCATAACTTGTTCTTGAGTGGCTTTACAATACTTCATGCATTTTACACATTTGTAGATGAAGGAGGACACCTCACTGCTACATCCCAGAATCCAAATGCCCTTGGATCGGATTTCATTCACTGTCATGCCGCGACCTTGATGGCAAATTCGCTCATGAAAATGTTTTATGAGGAGCCGGGACACATGATGGCCCTTTGGCAGAATAGCAGGGTGCTTGATGTGTGAATGAAGTGCTGCTTTGGTCAATCTTCCCCCCACCCTCAGGATATTGTGCTCATCTACAAATGGGCATAGCTTGTACAGTCTGGAGGGCTGGTTTGAGTTTACCTCTTTCCTTTCCTTAAGAGCCTTAAGTTCTACACTGAAAACATCCTCTTGGACTAATCGGATTATGAATAGTTCAGCATCCTCTCTTTCATCCAGTGTTGTAGAATCTGATCTTTTAGACCCTTCACATTTCTTGCCCAATGCTTGAGTCTTGCTATAGCCTTCATCATTCTTCCCCAGTCTGAAAACTTCTGCAGACGGTTCAAGAGAGGTGTCTGCTCCGCCACCTTAGTTGTAAGGACTTGAGCCCTCCTGAGCTCTGGATCACTGTCACTTAACTCCATCTTGACCTCATCTTTGGGGAGTTCTCTTTGCCACAGAAAACTTGGCCCAGTGAACCAGTTAGACTCCACAAGTTCCTTAGCTGTGAGCCCACGGGATGCATGGTCAGCAGGGTTATGTTCTGTGGCCACATACCTCCATTGACAAGGTTCTGTGATGGATTTGATCTGCTGGATCCTATTAGCTACAAAGACTTGAAAGCGTCTTGCCTCATTGTTAATGTAGCCCAGAACAACCTTCGAATCTGTCCAATAGAATTGACTAAGTCGATCCAACTCCAGTTCTCTTCTTAACAGATCACCTATTCTGGTTGCAACTACAGCTGTGGAGAGCTCCAATCTAGGGATGGTCATCACCTTCGTTGGGGCCACTCTTGCTTTACCCATGACAAGTGTGCAATATACCTCCCCATTCACGGTCACTGTCCTCAGGTAAGAGCAAAGTCCATAGCCGATCACACTGGCATCAGAAAAATTGTGCAATTCATAACACATCTTTACATGCTAGTGGCACATAGCACCGTGGTATTTTAACTGTGGACAAGTCTAAAAGGTCTTGGAGCCAGACTTCCCAATGCGGCTTCAGATCTTCTGGAAGTGGCTCATCCCAGCCTACCTTGTCTCTACACATGATCTGTAAGATCTTTTTGCCAACCAGAATGAAAGGTGCCACAAACCCTAGCAGATCAAATATTGAGGCCACTGTGGAAAGAACACCTCTTCTGGTGAATGGATTTTCCTTCACAGTTACTCCAAACTGGAATGTGTCAGATGCCGTACTCCAAGTGCTCGTTCTACCTTGGTCTGTCCTAAGTCAAGATCCAAATCAGCAGCACTTTCCAGGCACTCTTCTCTTGACAGAGAGGCGATGACCTGCTTGCTGTTGGAGACGAACTTGTACAGGTGAAGATTACCAAACTTGCAGAAGTCTCTGACTTCTCTCACAAGCTGAACAGCCTCTGCATCGGTATCTACACTTGTCAACCCATCGTCGACATAAAAGTTGCGTTGGATAAATCTTACTGCGGCTTGACTGAAATAACCATCACCTTAAGCAGCAAGATATTTGAACCCAAATTTAGTGCATCCAGGCAAGGAGGCAGCTCCAAAGATATGAACTTGCATGCGGAATACCGTGCTTCTAGCTCACCACCTTCCCACCACAAGAACCGGAGGTAGTCCTGATGATCTTGGACAACATGGAACTGATGAAACATGCGTTCCACATCGCACATGATGGCTACTTGACCCTTGTGAAAATGACACAGGACTCCTATGAGGGTGTTTGTAAGGTCTGGTCCAGTCAATAGATGGTCATTTAGGCATGTGCCCTTGAACCTTGCGGAGCAGTCAAACACCACCCGGATCTTGCCAGGCTTCTGAGGGTGATAAACACCATGGTGAGGAATGTACCAGATGGGCTGACTGTCAATCTCTCCATCAGGAACCTTTTCCGCATCGCCACGAGTAATGATGTCCATCATGAAGGCCTTATAGTCCTTACAGTACTGTTCATCCTTCTTGAGCCATCTCTAAGCACTGGAGGCGATGTTCAGCACATGCTATGTTGTTTGGCAGAGCTGGCCTGTCCTCTTTAAAGCACAGTGGCATCTCAAAATGGCCATCATCCTTTTGCTTGATGCCTTGTTTCAGTTTGACTAAAAACCGAAGGTGTTCCTGAGACATAGCTACGCCTTCGTCATTCCTTTCTGTGAAATCGGACTCAAAGATCTTCAGGATATCTGCTGGAGTAAGCATTTCCTTCACTTTAGTTCAATACACAAAGTGGACTTCAGATTTCAGTGGCTGAAGTGACTGAGTAGCTGAAAAGACTTCCCTTGATGTAATTCGGTGGCTGATTCCAATTTCATCTGCAAACTCATTGTCAAGATTGCTGTAGCCAATAATGCTCCACCCCAACACAGATTTCTGGGTGAATGGTTGACCTTCCTTGCCACTGACCACGCCTCTCAGAAGCAGGACTTCGGGGCAGTTGTAGCTGATCAACAATCCCACTTCACAATCAAGTTCGGGTGACATCTCATCAGCTAGGTGTTCTAAATGAGACCAATGCTTTGCAGTCTTACAGGTGGGTATGTCAGACTTATTAGCAGGCATGTACTCTCTTGTGTATGTTACTGGAAGGTTGACTCTTTCATCAGACCTCAAACCTCTTACTTGCAGTCCATACAACTTATTGCTTGACACCACCATTGTCCTTGATGTAATTGTAGAGATCTTGAGCCTCACAGGATCTTTCTTAACATACAATAGGTGAGCTATATCCTTCAGAATAAAGGTAGTGTCGCTCTGAGTATCAAGCAAGGCGTACACTAAAATCTCTTCTTCAGGATTAGCTGCTGTTGACACGTACACAGGAAGAATTGATGATGTGTATGTGTTTCTATCCTGTTGAATGACTCTGTTGGAAGTTGCCAGCTGCACCTCTAGATGGTCATTCGGTTGCTCACGTTTACTTTCTGCAGGTCCTTGACTGACAGCAGACCGTGTTTGATGCACTTGAAGTCTTGAATTTCTCTCCCGGTCTTGATGCAAGCAGGTTGGATGGCATTTCTCACGTTTGTCACAAACACTCCTAAAGACACAATGCTTTGAACTATGTCTGATCTTAAGACACCCAAAGCATAACTTTTCAGATTGAACAAACTTCACTCGCTCTTCAACTGGCTTTTCCATGAACTTCCTACATTTGTGCAGAGAATGTCCAAGCCTCTTGCAAAATATACACACAGGGTTGGTCTTCTCACTTGAACTTTTAGTGAAGGTTTTAGCAGTTGCATGATGATTTTTGTGAAACTTGTGATCTGAATCGATCTGCCTAGAGTGCTCTTGCTCTGAGGCCTTCAATGCTTGGAGTGATGTAATGGGGTTACAGGCAATTCTTGCCTCCTTGTTGAGAAACTCAACAAAAGCTTTGAAGTCAGGAAAGGCTTTATATTCATCTTGAAAAACTGTAGCTGTTCTGTTTCAATGGGAACTCAACCAGTCAGGCAACTTAGCTACAATTTTCTGAATTTCAATGCAATCATTTAGTGTTTGCAAGTCTTGAACATAAGGCATGGCAGCTGTGACGCTGGTTAAGAAGTCAGCAACCTCACGGAGATCTTTGTTATCTTTAGAGGAAATTTTATGCCATGACTGTATCTTGTCTCTGTATGCCTTGCCAACTATAAAGGGATTTCCAAAGCGGTCATCAAGTATGCTCCATGCAGCACAATAGGCAGCCTCCGTTCCAACTAGGGAATATCCCTCAATAGCTCGCTTGGCCATGCCTCCTACATACTTCCTTAAGAAGAACAATTTTTCTTGAGCTGGCAAGTTCTTGCAATCAATTAATGCATGGAAGGACATTTTCCAGTCTGTGAACTGCAGTGGATCTCCAAAAAAGACAGCAGGCTCTGGAATTGGAACTCTGTTTGCCGTTATAGCCTCTGTGAGCATCTTTGCAAGATCAACAGCTTGACTGTTGGCCAGAGGTACTGCAACATCAGTGCTAGTACTGTGACCTTGTAGGGGTGCTGTGGGAGGTGGCAGTGTAGAAGGTGATATACTTGATTGAACTTTATCTTGCACAGAGACAAATGGATGGGCAATAGGGTCAGACTTGGTGCCTATAGTGACATGACTGTCTATTCTGACTTGAGGGGCTGAGATAGGATGGTCTCGTTGGTCTTCCTCAGCATACACTTGAAGTCTGGCCTGTGCAGCATTGTGCCTTTTCAACTCCTCTAAACGTTCCACCTCCTTTTTCTTTTCCTCCAATTTCTCTTTCCTTGCAGCACTTTCTGCTACAAACAGAGCCGATTGGCTTGCCCTTTCTGCCTCCATTGCTCTCTCGTGCCTCTTGCTCAGCAGCCACCTTCTTCTCTTCTGCTTCCAGTTTTCGGATCTCCTCTTCACATTCGTGTTGGAATTTCATGATTTTAAGCACTTCTTGAGTTACTGCCACTTCAGCTGCAGCTTGTCGTCTTTCCTGCATTGACTGAAGAGAGGCCCGGCTGGAAAGTTTGGAAGCTGGAAAGGATTGCATGGAGACGACGCTAGACTCTAAGATCGAACACTGAGTCAGCCTCAGGCCAGGATATATCATCTGGATCACCAGCAGCAGTGATAAAACACTCAGCCTTTTCCCCTGCAGTCTTAGTGATGGCATAACATGAGTCATTCTTCCTCCTAATTTCAAGATCAGGAACTGAAATAGCTTTGATTCAGTCATAAATGGCATTTAGATCAGCTTGATGGGCATTGACAGCAGTGATAATTTCAGTAACAAACTCTGAATCTTCTTGATGTTTCATTGATCTTTTCAATCCATTGATGTGGTATTTCCACCTTTTGTACATACGTTCAAAGGCCCTTTTTAATTCATTCAATTTGCTGTCTTGCAACTGCTTTCCCTTTTCTGTAAGCATGCGGGTGCGTTGACTTCTTCAAATGTCTGGTGGAACAGAATCACTGACCTGTGCCTCTTTATGTGATTCTTGAGTTTTTAAAAGCTGCTGAATACATACAGCATATCCGCCAGCATCTTCATCCATGAGTACTTTCTTTGAATCTTCTTGGTCAGGAAGGTCTACTTTTAATTGTGTATATTGTAATGTGTTTTTACTAGAGTATGACAGTTTAACTTTATGTTATAAATAATTGTGCATAAAATTAAACTATTTTCAATTAAATAATGTAATATTGTGTTAGTATGTAGCACCAAAGTAAATTACAATATGTATTAAGATTTTACCTCAATTTTAAACAAGTTAGGACTGATATGAGTGTATAAATAAAACATCAGAATTGGAACACACAAATCATTGTTAAAATAAGCTAAAATGCAACACCAAGAACAGCCTTAACTATAGGCACATAGGTAATTCAATAGAAACACACAATTCAATAGGGGTCATGTGCAAAACAACAGTGCATTCATTCAATCACATTTAAACATGAATCAATGCAAACCACAAATAAACTTATGCAATCTTAATAATATAATGAATTCAAAATATAAATATGAATAAATACAAACTAATTTAAACTTGTGCAATTTTAATAATATTCTGTCACTCTTGAAGTAGTATAATGAAAGGGAATGTTCATAATCCTGTAGAATACAAGCATCAGAATATCCATAGTCCTTACCGGTACAGGGGCAGAAAACAGTTAAAGTTCTGATAGCAATTCACATATGCCGCGCAACTTTCAAGACATCAACCTTAAGTGCTTGCTTACTTGCTTAGCCTTACTTATCTGCTTGTTGCTTCAGTCCATTAACAAGATCCATCCCGTTTGTGGAGATCACTTCTTCCCAAACTTGCCACAGGCTTGCCACTTTGCATGCAGGGTTGGCCACTTCTGGTCCTGGACTTCACCGAAGTGTTCTACTGTACCGCCCTTAGTCACAATCCAAGGCCCAGGTTCTTAATACTGATGTTTTTCTTTACTGTACAAACACAAACACCGTAGAACTACACAAACATAACACAGTCAACCATACATTCATAAACACAAAACGAGCTTAAATCTTATTAAAATAACAAAACAAACAAAAGGCAACATACCACTTTTGCCGGCTTGTAGACTAAAAGGGTTACAAGTTGTTATTAAGCATAAAAAATGATATCAAACTTGACTTGTGAGCATGAGAGGACATCAAACTTGCAATACTTAAGCACAAAACACTAGAGAAATTCCAGCACATCAAACAAGTAGCCTTTCTTTGTGCTCACCTAAGAGCTCCTTCATTCATTAGGCACCAACAAAACATTTCACAGGAAGTGACCTACATAAATGCATCATGGGAGATTGAGTCCACCCAAACCATTACAATGTTCATCTTTACAATGTTTCTCTTTTAAATGAAGTCCATAACTATTTTAATACAGTCATAATTAATATCATACAAATGTGCAATATTTTAATATGTAAAAACAAAAAATTATAACTTTAATTATGCAAAATTGTGCAATACTTGAGGAACATAAAGGGTAGCCATTACTTTCTATGGCTGCCTTCACACCCTCTATGTCCTCACAGTGTGGGCTAAGCAGCACATCCCAGTCCGTGATGTCATAGCAGTCCCTGAGGGCATCTTCCATTTCATGGGACCACCTCCTGATGGGGTTAGTTGTTGCAGGCTGCCTTTGAACTAGGGGGGTATACTTCAGCTGTAGATGAACCAGGTTGTGGTCAGACTTCCCTAGTGGGGGGAGGGGTGTGGCTCTGTATGCATCCCTCACATGAGCATACAGCAAGTCAATTGTCCTGTTGTTCCTTGTTGGACAATCCACAGCCTGGTAAAAAGCAGCCAAAGTAGAGTCCAAAGTAGCGTGATTAAAGTCCCCAGAAATGATGATAAATGCCTCAGGGTGCTGTGTCTGCAGCCTTGCTGTGACAGAGTGAATCCTCTCACATGCAGCGGCTGCATCTGCCTTCGGAGGGATGTAAACACAGATGGTGATCATGTGACTGAACTCCCTTGGCAGATAATATGGCCGCAGGCTAACGGCTAGCAGCTCCAAGTCTGGGCAACATAAAACTGTCTTTACAGAGATATGTCCTGGGTTACACCAGCGGTTAACATAAATGATGAGTCCCCCACCTTTGCTTTTCCCACATGTGTTAGTGTCTCTGTCGGCTCTCACAGCAGTGAATCCCCGCAGGTCCACATTAGCATCTGGTACGAGATGAGTTAGCCACATCTCTGTAAAGATAAATAAGCTGCTCTCCCGGTAAATCCGCTGGTTGTTCAGAGCGGAAAGCTTGTCAAATTTATTCGGCAGCGAGTTCACATTCCCCATGATAATGGAGGGAACGGATGGTTTGTAGTGCCGCCAGTTGTCCGCTAGCCTAGCCTTTAGCTTAGCTCCGGCTTTGCAGCCCCTGAGTTTCCTCCTCAGCTCCGCCGGGATGGGGTGTCGTATCCCAGCTCATCCCATTGTTTTCAGGGCCAGCAGCTCCTCTCTCGAATAAGTGAGAAAACTGGCTCCTGGTTGCGTGTTAAAGTTAAAAATATCCATGTTATATAGTAAAACACACTATGTCTTCTTAAGAAGAGCAGAAAAGTTAAAAAAAGGTGGAAAAAAAAGGTTTAAAGAGCTAAAAACTAAAGAGCTACTGGAGAGGCAGCCATCTCACACAGCACCCATAGTTAGATAAAATAGATAATGAGATGAGATATATTTGGAGAAAGGAAAACACTGCATTCCAGCATAAGAACCTTATCCTATCTGTGAAACATGGTGGTGGTAGTATCATGGTTTGGGCCTGTTTTGCTGCATCTGGGCCAGGATGGCTTGCCATCATTGATGGAACAATGAATTCTGAATTATACCAGCAAATTCTAAAGGAAAATGTCAGGATATCTGTCCATGAACTGAATCTCAAGAGAAGGTGGGCCATGCAGCAAGACAACGACCCTAAGCACACAAGTCGTTCTACCAAAGAATGGTTAAAGAAGAATAAAGTTAATGTTTTGGAATGGCCAAGTCAAAGTCCTGACCTTGATCCAATCGAAATGTTGTGGAAGGAGCTGAAGCGAGCAATTCATGTGAGGAAACCCACCAAGATCCCAGAGTTGAAGCTGGTCTGTACAGAGGAATGGGCTAAAATTCCTCCAAGCCAGTGTGCAGGACTGATCAACAGTTACCAGAAACGTTTAATTGTAGTTATTGCTGCACAAGAGGGTCATACCAGATACTGAAAGCAAAGGTTCACATGCTTTTGCCACTCACAGATATGTAATATAGGATCAATTTTCCTACATTAAATTTTATATAAAAATAATAAAATAATAAAAATTTGTGATTTTCGTTTTTTTCCATAATGTGCAAGTTGAGACCTTGAAGAATGCAATCAGTATTTCAGATAATAGATTGTTTTGTTGGAAAAGCATACATTTTTTGTTGCAAATTGTCTCATTTGTGACCCCTCACCGAATCCAGGGACACATGTCGGCCGAAACCAATCCAAGATAATCGCAAAAGAAGCATTTTTTTTTAAATTTGTGATTTGTTTTTTTCCATCATGTGCAAGTTGAGATCTTGAAGAATGCAATCAGTATTTCAGATAATAGATTGTTTTGTTGGAAAAGCATACATTTTTTGTTGCAAATTGTCTCATTTTTGTCAGGACTGTAGCCTGCTGGGGGGTGTGGGTAAATTACCATATGGGCCATTCACATGATGATTTTAAGTCTTTTTTTTTTTTTTTTCCGTGAATCAGCTGTATGATCCGAGTTGAGCGCATGGCTACTTAACCTGCATAGAGGCGTGTGATGTCACTAAGGAATTAGTTACTAAACAGAGCGCAGAGGAGCTGACACACATCGGAGATCATTTCTAGCAAAAAAAACCCGCAACCTCGTTTTCCAGATTGAATGGAATACTTGAATGATCGGATGATACACGGACCATTCTAGGATTACATTCCATCGGAGGCATTGGTGTGTGCAAGGCGCCGTTTCTCTTTCTGATGGGGTAAGTTGATTAATCTAAGGCTGTGTGGTTATTTTTGCATGTAACGGAGAGTGTTGTGGTTTGGTTAAGCCTAGGTCACAACCGGACATACGATTTTTTGGCCGTGTGATTTTTGGCGTTTCCCAAATCGCTGCGGTTTTTTTTTTGTTCACGGAGAAAGACGTGCGTTGGCCGTAAGTTTGTCTTGCAACCTGAAAAAAAATGTAAGCGCTCGTAGAGTTTGTTTGACATGACAAAGAACCTCTGCGGCCGGTCTGCGGCTCGAAAATCAGCACGTCACACGCGCGCTCTCGTGCGTTTCATGCGCGCTCTCCGTGTGTTTCTTGCGTTTTTTGCATGTAGACCGGCTGTAGGAGCACGGTACTGTACGGCCGGTTGTGACCGAGGCTTTACATGAAACTAGCATTGTGTTAGTTTTGTCATCATCGTGCTATCTTTCTTTCTTATGGTGTGAGTAATTTTTCAACCACAAAACGTTAAAGTATACTTTAGGACTTATTTTTGTACTTCGTAATTGTGTTGGGCATACTTTGCATGGAAGGAAAATTGACATGGTGATCTTTGTTTACATGAAAGTAGCATCGTGCTAGCTAGTAGGGGGTAGGGCTTTCCTTAATATCATGCAAATGAGCAGCATTATGTGCCCGCCCTACACCCAGAGTAGCTGAAATGGAAAACTTTGAGGGCGATTTTCTCCCTTTTCTGTTTTAAGAAGTATACACTTTCAGAAGGCCACACATTCTTCAAATATTGTCAGATCTCCACATGGCAGGCATCATTGGAAAGCTTAGAAACTGTACTTTCTGAATCTGTCAATAACTCAAAATGCCACCGGGCAGACATGTGTCCCTGGATTCTGTGATCTGCCACATTTTTGTCAGGACTGCAGCCTGCTGGGGGGTGTGGGTAAATTACCATACGGGCCATTCACATGACTATTTAAGTCTTTTGTTTTTTTTTCACCAATCAGCTGTATGATATGAGCTGAGCTCGTGGCTACTTAAGCTGCATACAGGCATGTAATTTCACTATTGAATGAATATGGAGCAAGCTAAACAGATTGCAGAGGAGCTGAAACACACGCACAAGCAAACAGACGCACGGTAGTAACATCGGAGATGAACATTTCTAGCAAAAAAATAAAACCAAAAGGAAGTGTTCTAGGAGTACATATTCCATCGGAGGCATTGATGTGTGCAAGGCGACGTTTCTCTTTCTGATGGAGTAAGTTTATTAATCTAAGGTTGTGTGGTTATTTTTGCATGTAATGGAGAGTGTTGTGGTTTGGTTACATGAAACTAGCATTGTGTTAGTTATGTTATCATTGTGCTATCTTTCTGTCTTACGGTATGAGTAATTTTGTTATTTTTGCATGTAACGGAGAGTGTTGTGGTAAGTCTTTTGTTTTTTTTTCCGTGAATCAGCTGTATGATCCGAGTTGAGCGCATGGCTACTTAACCTGCATAGAGGCGTGTGATTTCACTAAGGAATTAGTTACTAAACAGAGCGCAGAGGAGCTGACACACATCGGAGATCACCATTTCTAGCAAAAAAAACCCGCAACCTCGTTTTCCAGATTGAATGGAATACTTGAATGATCGGATGATACACGGACCATTCTAGGATTACATTCCATCGGAGGCATTGGTGTGTGCAAGGCGCCGTTTCTCTTTCTGATGGGGTAAGTTGATTAATCTAAGGCTGTGTGGTTATTTTTGCACTGTAGTAACATCGGAGATGAACATTTCTAGCAAAAAATAAAACCAAAAGGAAGTGTTCTAGGAGTACATATTCCATCGGAGGCATTGATGTGTGCAAGGCGACGTTTCTCTTTCTGATGGAGTAAGTTTATTAATCTAAGGTTGTGTGGTTATTTTTGCATGTAATGGAGAGTGTTGTGGTTTGGTTACATGAAACTAGCATTGTGTTAGTTATGTTATCATTGTGCTATCTTTCTTTCTTACGGTATGAGTAATTTTGTTATTTTTGCATGTAACGGAGAGTGTTGTGGTTTGGTTACATGAAACTAGCATTGTGTTATCATCGTGCTATCTTTCTTTCTTATGGTGTCAGTAATTTTATTTTTGCATGTAACGGAGAGGGTTGTGGTTTGGTTACATGAAACTAGCATTGTGTTACTTGTGTTATCATCGTGCTATCTTTCTTTCTCATGGTGTGAGTAATTTTTCAACCATAAAACATTAAAGTATACTTTAGGACTTATTTTTGTACTTCATAATTGTTTTGGGCATACTTTGCATGGAAGGAAAATTGATGTGGTGATCTTTGTTTACATGAAAGTAGCATCGTGCTAGCTAGTAGGTGGTAGGGCTTTCCTTAATGTCATGCAAATGAGCACCATTATGTGCCCTCCCTGCACCCAGAGTAACTGAGAAGGAAAACTTTGAGGGTGATTTTCTACCTTTCTTGTATTAAGAGGTATGGACTTTCAAAAGGCCACACATTCTTCCCACATGGAAGGCATCATTGGAAAGCTTAGAAACTGTACTTTCTGAATCTGTCAATAACTCAAAATGCCCCCGGGCCAACATGGGTCCCTGGATTCCGTGATCTGAGACACACACACACACACACACACACACACACACACTGTTCCTTGAAAAGGAGACAGGCATTGAACCTGTGATTTCATCACTATTATTACAAGGTGCTTTGGTCCTTTGTTCTTCTCAATATAATACTCCAGTGTGGCAGCGGGGTTGTGGCCAAGCAGCAGTCTGTGAATGGAGGGTGGGGTTGGGGAAGGTAAGTGGCTAAGTCATTCCACCTGCTGTCAAATAATGTGCGTGTGTGTGCACGTGCGCATTTGTTACTGGAAGGGAGCATAAAAGGAGGGAGAGAGCAGAGAAAAGGGGCTCCCTCCCAACCACAACGGATGTGTGCATGGTGAGTGAGTGAAAGCTGAAAAAGTCAAATAAAGTGTTTGTGTGTGAACATCAACTCTTGCCTGCCGTGCTTCTGTGCTCCACCCACATCAGGAACTGCTACAGTGGTGCCGAAACCCAGGAGCCCAAAAGGGAACCACCCCATAGAGTCCTCTCCATTTAAATAGCTCATCCTTGCCCTTGCTACTGCCCAGAAGAACCAGTA
This sequence comes from Neoarius graeffei, assembly GCF_027579695.1. Lineage (NCBI taxonomy): Eukaryota > Metazoa > Chordata > Actinopteri > Siluriformes > Ariidae > Neoarius > Neoarius graeffei. The sequence goes on from NC_083583.1 coordinate 70,968,896, forward strand.
GCAAGCACTGATCACTCTCCGAAAGGAACAAGAGCAATGCTTTGAAGCCTTGATGCTGGCCCAGCAGGAAGATCACCAGGTGTTCCAGCACCTGCTCACGTCAGCAGGGGCGTCGACCACCGCAGCCAGCACCCTCACAAAGATGGGCCTGCAGGACAATCCAGAAGCATTCCTCACCCTCTTCAAGCAAGCAGCTGAGGCATGGGGGTGGTTGCTGGAGCAGCATATGGCGCGCCTCCTCCCACTCCTGACTGGCGAGGCAAAGCTCCCTGCTGACAGCCGACTGGTGTATGCTGACCTGAGGAAAGCCATCTTGCAGCGGGTCGGCCACTCCCCAGAACAACATCGCCAGTGCTTCCGGACACTGGCTTTGGAGGAGGTCGGCCGGCCGTTGGCATTTGGCCAGCAACTCCGGAACACCTGCCGGCAGTGGCTGAGGGTGGGAGACCGCAACGCCGACGAGATCATCGATCTGGTGGCACTGGAACAGTTTATCTATCGACTTCTGGAAGGAATGGTCCAGCGGAATGGGTCCAGTGTCATTGCCTGGCATCGCTGGAATGAGCCATTGAACTGGTGGAGGACCATCTGGAGGCGGCTCTGATGGTAGGCAGATGAGGCACCTCCCCTCACCTCTCTTCTCTCTCTCACTTTCCCCCCTGTCTCTTGTCCCCCTCCCCACCTCATCCCCCTGCCATGGAGGTGGCGGCCGGCTCCTCCCCAGCCGGCCTGTCGCACCCGTGGTGTCCTCCCATCTCCCTCTCCTGTGTCTGTGTTGTCTGCTCCTCAGGTGAGTGACACCCATAACACCAGTGCAGATGGAAAGCCTGGGCCGGTGTCCTGGCATGGCAGGGAATTGGAGCATCTCCAGAGTCGGAGCTCTGCAAGGGAGGTGGGAGCTGTAATCTGGATCCCCGATGCGCCAGAAACCGCCCCCGATCAGGCTGGAATGTATCACATACCGGTAAGTGTTCAAGGGGATACATATCATGCTTTGGTGGATTCTGGTTGTAATCAGACCTCAATTCACCAATGCCTGGTGCAAGGTGAGGCATTGAAGAGAGCACAAGCAGTGAAAGTGTTGTGTGTGCACAGGGATGTTCACAATTATCCCTTAGTGTCTGTCTGTATTCTATTCCAGGGCCAAATACATAGAGTAAAGGTGGCGGTTAGTCCTCATCTCACCCACTCATTGATTTTGGGTACTGATTGGCTGGGGTTTACAAAACTGATGGAATATTTAACACATAGTGGGTCCTGCACTAATAGGTCATGGGAAGATCCCGGTGTGGCATTGACTGGAGAAGCTGTCACAGAGCCATCTACATCAACACCGCATCAGAGAGAGGAGCAGCCTGCTCCTCCTCCGTCTCTTGGGGATCCTCTTGGGGATTTCCCATTAGAGCAGTTGTGAGACAAGACTCTGCGGCATGTGTTTGACCAAGTGAGGGTAATCGATGGTCAAACTCTTCAGCCAAGCGCGGCACCGACCTTCCCTTATTTTGCTATTATTAAAGACAGATTGTACCAAGTCACTCAAACTAATGAACAAATAACCCAATTGTTAATCCCAAAGAGCTGTAGGAAACTTGTATTCCATGCGGCTCACTTTAATCCCATGGCTGGACACTTGGAGCAAGATAAAACACTAGCCTGAATAATGGCCCAGTTCTATTGGCCAGGTATTCACGGGGATGTCCATCGGTGGTGTGCGACATGCCATGAATGCCAATTAGTAAATCCTGTGACCACTCCAAAAGTGCCATTGCGCCTTCTTCCTCTAATTGAAACCCTGTTTGAGCAAATTGGGATGGATCTCATCAGGCCATTAGATCGGTCAGCATGGGGATATCGCTTTATTTTAATTCTGGTAGACGATGCAACGCAATATCCGGAAGCAGCGCCTCTCTGCAATATCTCAGCACGCAGTATTGCAGAAGTGCTCTTCCGCTTTATCTCCTGGGTTGGGATTCCGAAAGAAATCCTGACAGACCAAGGCACTTCGTTTGTCACGCACACTGCGCAAGCTGTATGTGTTATTAGGGATTAAATCTATCCGCACCAGTGTCTATCACCCACAAACGGATGGCTTAGTAGAGCGATTTAACCAAACACTCAAGAACATAATCTGGAAATTCGTAAGTGAAGATGCATGTAATTGGGATAAGTGGCTCAAAGCCCCTGTGATTCGCAATACGAGAGGTCCCGCAAGCCTCCATGGGGTTTTCTCCCTTTGAATTATTATATGGGTGTAAGCCACGTGGCATTCTGGACATGCTACGTGAAAATTGGGAGGAGGGACCTTCACCTAGCAAAAACGAAATCCAGTACATTCTTGACCTGTGCACAAAACTCCATGTGGCAGCGGGGGCGTGGCCAAGCAGCAGTCTGTGACTGGAGGGCGGGGTTGGGAAAGGTAAGTGGCTAAGTCATTCCACCTGCTGTCAATTAGTGTGTGTGTGTTACAGGGACGGAGCATAAAAGGAGAGAGAGAGCAGAGGAAGGGAGCTCTCTCCCCAATCACAATGCATGTGTGTGTGAGTGAGTGAATGAATGAGTGAATGAATGAATGAGCGAATGAATGTCGAACGAACGATAAATAAAAAAGCTGAAAAGCTCAATAAAGGTTTGGATAAACATCAACTCTCACCTGCCATGCTTCTGTGCTCCACCCACATCAGGAAGTGTTACAGTGGTGCTGAAACCCGGGAGCACAGAAGAGAACCACCCCATGGAGTCCCCGCCATTCGAAGAGCTCATCTTTGCCCTCGCTACCACCCAGCAGAACCAGCATCAAGTGCTGATCGCCCTCCGAAAGGAGCAGGAGCAACACTTCGAAGCCTTGATGCTGGCCCAGCAGGAAGATCGCCAGGCGTTCCGGCACTGGTTCGCGTCAGCAGGGGCATCAACTACCGCTGCCGCCACCCTCACAAAGATGGGACTGGAGGTAAAAAAGATAACATCTCGGACCACTCCGGTTCCTTGTGGAGACCACCTCTCACCGACCCAACTCACAGAGGTAGCAAAGTTGCAGAAGGAATTTTCCGACGTGTTCTCACCCCTTCTTGGTCATACCCACCTCATAGAACACCACATCGAAACACCCCCAGTGGTGATAGTGCGTAGCCGCCCTTACCGCTTGCCCAAACACAAGAAAAAGGTGGTTCAGGATGAACTCAAGGCCATGCTCGAAATGTGCATAGTGGAGGAATCCCACAGTGACTGGAGCAGTCCAGTGGTCCTGGTTCCCAAGACCAATGGGTCGGTCCGGTTCTGTGTGGACTAAAGAAAGGGCGGTGTCTAAATTTGATGCATACCCAATGCCTCGCATTGATGAGTTGCTTGATCGGTTAGGCGCTGCTCGCTTTTATTCAACACTGGATCTAACAAAGGGATATTGGTAGATCCCCTTGACTCCTCTATCCTGAGAAAAAACAGCCTTTTCCACACTGCTTGGATTACACCAATTTCTCACACTCCCTTTTGGGTTGTTTGGGGCACCCGCTACATTCCATCGGCTTATGGACCGGGTCCTCCGCCCTCACGCTGCCTACTTGGCTGCCTATCTAGATGACATTGTAATTTACAGTAATGATTGGCCACGGCACTTGGAGCACCTGAGGGCTGTCCTAAAGTTGCTGAGGCAAGCGGGCCTCACAGCTAACCCAAAAAAGTATGCAATTGGGCGGGTGGAAGTACAGTATCTGGGGTTCCACTTGGACCATGGGCAGGTGCGTCCCCAAATTAACAAGACCACAGCAATTGCGGCCTGCCCAAGGCCCAAGACCAAAAAGGAGGTGAGACAGTTCTTGGGGCTGGCTGGCTATTATCGTAGGTTTCTACCTAATTATTCAGATGTCACCAGCCCGCTAACCAATCTCACTAAAAAGGGGGCTCCAGATCCAGTCCAGTGGATGGAGCAGTGCCAACAGGCCTTCTCGGAGGTAAAAGCTGCACTGTGTGGGGGGGGCCACTTTTACACTCCCCTGACTTCTCTCTCCCCTTTATTTTGCAGACTGATCCATCGGACAGAAGGCTGGGGGCCGTTTTGTCTCAGGAGGTGGAGGGTGAGGAACGCCCCGTGCTGTACATCAGCTGGAAACTCTCGATGCGTGAAGGCAGGTACAGCACAATCGAGAAGGAGCACCTGAGGGCTGTCAAGTGGGCGGTCCTCACCCTCCGATACTACCTGCTGGGGCGCCCTTTCACTCTCTGTTTGGACCACGTGCCACTCCAGTGGCTCCACCACATGAAGGATGCCAATGCGTGAATCACCCATTGGTTTCTCGCCCTCCAGCCATTTAAGTTCGAGGTGATCCACAGGCCAGGGGCGCAGATGGTGGTGGCGGACTTCCTGTCCCGTCGGGGGGGGGGAGTCAGCTTCAGGCCGGACGGCTCCCCAGCCTGAGTCAGGTGGTGGGGGTATGTGGCAGCGGGGGCAAGCAAGCAGCAGTCTGTGAATGGAGGGCGGGGTCGGGGAAGGTAGGTGGCTAAGTAATTCCACCTGCTGTCAATTAGTGTGTGTGTGTGTGTGTGTGTGTGTGTGCACACGCGTGCGTGTGTGTTATGGGGATGGAGCATAAAAGGAGAGAGAGAGCAGAGGAAGGGAGCTCTCTCCCCAACCACAATGCATGTGTGTGTGAGTGAGTGAATGAATGAATGAATGAATGAATGAATGAACAAACGATAGATAAAAAGGAAGCTGAAAAGCTCAATAAAGGTTTGGATAAACATCAACTCTCGCCTGTCATGCTTCTGTGCTCCACCCACATCAGGAAGTGTTACACTCCACACCCTCATGCACCTATCCCAGGAGAATTTGTGGCAGGCACAAGAAGGTCAAAGCCAGCTGTATGACACACACCTTAGAGAGTTCACGCTGGGAAACAAAGTACTTGCATTATTGCCCACATAGAGCTCCAAATTAGTCGCCAAGTGGCAAGGGCCCTTCGAGGTCACACGGCGAGTTGGGGACATCGACTATGAGGTGAGGCGAATGGATAGGGGTGGGGCATTGCAAATCTACCACCTCACCCTTTTAAAACACTGGAATGAGGGGGTCCCCGTGGTGTTGGCGTCGGTAGTCCCAGAGAAGGTGGAGCTGGGGCCGGAGATGAAAAATATAACATCTTGGACCACTCCAGTCCCTTGTGGAGACCACCTCTCACTGGCCCAAGTCACAGAGGTGGCCAAGTTGCAAAAGGAATTTTCCGATGTGTTCTCACCCCTTCCTGGTCGTACCCACCTCTTAGAATACCACATCGAAACGCCCCCAGTGGTGATAGTGCGTAGCCGCCCTTACCGCTTGCCCGAACACAAGAAAAAGGTGGTTCGGGACGAACTCAAGGCCATGCTCGAAATGGGCATAATCGAGGAGTCCCACAGTGACTGGAGCACCCCAGTGGTCCTGGTTCCCAATACCGATGGGTCGGTCCGGTTTTGTGTTGACTATAGAAAGGTCAACGCAGTGTCTAAATTTGATGCATACCCAATGCCTTGCATTGATGAGTTGCTTGATCGTTTAGGCACTGCTCGCTTTTATTCGACACTGGATCTCACAAAGGGATATTGGCAGATCCCCTTGACTCCTCTATCTCGAGAGAAAATGGCCTTTTCCACACCGTTTGGTTTACACCAATTTGTCATGCTCCCTTTTGGGTTGTTTGGGGTGCCCGCTACGTTCCAGCGGCTTATGGACAGGGTCCTCCACCCTCATGCTGCCTATGCAGCCGCCTATCTGGACAACATAATAATCTACAGCCATGATTGAACACGGCACTTGGAACACCTGAGGGCTGTTCTAAAGTCTCTGAGGCGAGCGGGCCTCACAGCTAACCTGAAAAAGTGTGCAATTGGGCAGGTGGAAGTACGGTATCTGGGGTTTCACTTGGGTCATGGGCAGGTGCATCCACAAATTAACAAGACTGCAGCGATTGCGGCCTGCCTGAAGCCCAAGACCAAAAAGGAGGTGAGACGGTTCTTGGGGCTGGCTGGCTATTATCGTAGGTTTCTACCTAATTATTCAGATGTCACCAGCCAGCTAACCGATCTCACTAAAAAGGGGGGCTCCAGATCCGGTCCAGTGAACAGAACAGTGCCAGCAGGCCTTCTCTGAGGTAAAAGATGCACTGTGTGGAGGGGGCCACTTTTACACTCCCCTGACTTCTCTCTCCCTTTAATTTTGCAGACTGATGCATCGAACAGAGGGCTGGGGGCCGTTTTGTCCCAGGAGGTGGAGGGCGAGGAGCGCCCAGTGCTATACATCAGCCGGAAACTGTCGATGCATGAAAGCAAGTACAGCACAATTGAGAAGGAGTGTCTTGCCATCAAGTGGGCAGTCCTCGCCCTCCAATACTACCTGCTGGGGTGCCCTTTCACACTCTGTTTGAACCACACACCCCTCCAGTGGCTCCACCGCATGAAGGATGCCAATGCGCGGATCACCCATTGGTATCTCGCCCTCCAGCAATTTAAGTTTGAGGTGATCCACAGGCCAGGGGCACAGATGGTGGTGGTGGACTTCCTGTCCTGTTGGGGGGGAGTCAGCTTCAGGCCGGACAGCTCCCTGGCCTGAGTCGGGCGGTGGGGGTATGTGGCAGGGGGGGTGTGGCCAAGCAGCAGTCTGTGAATGGAGGGCAGGGTCGGGGAAGGTAAGTGGCTAAGTCATTCCACCTGCTGTCAATTAATGTGTGTGTTTGTTACAGGAATGGAGAATAAAAGGAGGGAGAGAGCAGAGAAAAGGTGCTCCCTCCCGACCACAATGGATATGTGTGTGTGTGTGTGTGTGTGTGTGTGTGTGTTGAGTGAGTGAGTGAGTGAGTGAGTGAGTGAGTGAGTGAGTGAAAGCTGAAAAGCTAGAAAAGTCAAATAAAGTGTTTGTGTGTGAACATCAACTCTCGCCTGCCATGCTTCTGTGCTCCACCCACATCAGGAACTGCTACATCCAGTTAACCCTGTAAAAAATCAAATGGGGCCTGGAGATTCACTCAGGACTTGAGATGCATTAATCAATTGGTTATTCCTGTCAGCCCTCCTATACCAGATGAAGTTTCCATTTTATTATCTATTCCTAGTCAATATACCCACTTTACCATCATTGATCTTTGCAGTGCATTTTTCAGTGTCCCTGTGAGTGTTGAAACTCAACCCATATTTGCCTTTACTTTTAAGCAGCAACAATATACTTGTACCTGTCTACCTCAAGGGTTCATCGACTCCCTTGCGGTCTTCTCTGTTATTGTTTGAGACTCACTGAACTCTCTGACCCTCCCTGATAGCTGCACATTGGTTCAATATGTGGATGCCATTCTGTTATTGGCTGAGGATGAGTCCAAGTGTGAACAAGGCTCTCTGGCTCTTCTTGTGCACCTGGCTAGGTGTGGATTTAAAGTCTCATGGTCCAAGCTGCAGTTTTGTCAGCCTTCAGTGTGATACCTCAGCTTTGACATCCCTCAAAGTGAGTGTTGTCTCTCATCTGATAGACTGTCTGTGATACTTGAGGTGGCTCCTCCCTTGAATAAGACTAATATGTTGTCTTTTTTTGGACTCATTAACTATTATAGTCAGTACATTCCAGACTGTTCTCATCATGACAAGATCCTGAGAAAGTCCTGCCTCAAACAGCAGCCCTTTGAATATTGCATGGACTTCTGAAATGATGCACTCATTCTGTTATCTGAAACAATCTTTCATCTCACCTCCAGCTTTGGGCATGCCTAACTACAATCTGCCATTCCACCTATAGGTCTCAGATGATGGAATGACCACAGTGGGTGTCCTTGCCCAAGAGCATGGCCGAGGTTATCGTCCTGTAGCTTATCTATCAAAGACCCTGGACCCAGTGGCCCATGTGTTTACGTGCTGTTGTAGCCTCTGCTCTCAAGGTGACTGATGCTGAAAAACTGGTACTGTCTCACCCTCTGATTTTATATGCATCACGTATCAAGTACGCTCAATTTTAAACAATATTTAGACACAACATATGACTTCTCAGCAATGTTCTGGTTATGAGTCTATTCTGCGTGCCACACAGAACTTGTCTATCAAACCTGTCATGTCAGATAATACCCCAGCTCTTTTGTTACAATGCCTGTTGTCTTCCTGCAGGTCTGGCTCATATCCAGCATGGTTGGAACACAGCCATGTAGAAGAAATTACTCCTGCCTCATCGCTGAGGTATGATATGTCTCAGATTCCATTTGAGCATGGTATGCACGTTTGTTGACAGCTCTTGTTCATTACAACTAAACCATTAGAAAACCTAATGATTTAGTTTTTCTATGTGGATATTTTAGTGACACAGACTCCCATTATGCCTTTGGGGTAGCTCATGACTCGTGACAGACTAGACATAGCTTTTCTACAGACTCGGGCTACTGTGGCCGACTTGACTTTATACTGTCCATCCCTTGCAAAATTAGAATAACTCCCAATTCAATATCCAAATTGTGTCCATTTGAGGTAATTATGGGCTGACCATTTCCAAACCCTTGGACCAAAAGTAACCCTGATGTTTCATTTACAGGTGATCTGGACATGACTGGCAGCGATTACTTAAGCTTTGATTGAAAACTTGAACAATACAGTGTCTTGCAAAATATTCATCCCCCTTCATGTTTGTCCTGTTTTGTTGCATTACAAGCTGGAATTAAAATGGATTTTTGAGGGTTTGGCACCATTTGATTCACACAATATGTCTACCACTTTAAAGGTGCAAATTGTTGTTTTATTGTGACACAAACAATAATTAAGATGAAAAAACAAAAATCTGGAATGTGCATAGGTATCCCCCCCCCCAAAAAAAAAGTCAATACTGTGTAGAACCACCTTTTGCCACAATTACAGCTGCAAGACTCTTGGAGTATGTCTCTATTAGCTTAGCACATCTAGCCACTGGGATTTTTGCCCATTCCTCAAGGCAAAACTGCTCCAACTCCTTCATGTTAGATGGGTTGCGTTGGTGTACAGCAATCTTCAGGTTATGCCAAATATTCTTAATGGGATTGAGGTCTGGGCTTTGATTAGACCATTCCAAGACACTTAAATGTTTCCTTTTAAACCACTCCAGTGTAGCTTTAGCAGTATGTTTAGGGTCACTGTCCTGCTGGAATGTGAACCTTCATTCCAGTCTCAAACCTCTGGCTGATTGCAGCACCCACTGTGGAAATGCATGATAATTCTATGCAAAGTTATTGAGAGAGCCACAAGCTACAACCTAAAGCCGAACCTCAACAAGTGTCACATTTGGCAAAGACAGGTGCCATACTTGGGGCACTTAGTGACTGTAGATGGCCTGAAGCCAGACCTGACCAAGGTTGAAGCAGTCAGAGGCATGGCCGCACCTACTGACAAAGAAAGAGTCTGCTGCTTTCTGGGGTTTGTCATGTATTTGTCAAAGTTCATACCAAACCTCAGTGAGGAAGATGCACTCCTGTGGCAGCTTTTCAAAAGTAATGTGAAGTTTGCATGGCAAGCAGCTCAAGAAAAGGCCTTCACTAGGCTTAAGGAATTGTGTTCAAATCCACCAGTACTGAAGTACTATGATCTGGCAGAACCTGTGGAGATTTTCTGCAATGGACTGGGTGCTGTGGTCCTGCAGGACAATCATCCTGTTGCCTTCTCCTCCAGGTCTCTGACTGATGCTGAAACATGCTATGCACAGATAGAAAAGAAATGCTCTCTATTGTCCATGCTTGCACCAAGTTTCATCATTACATCTTTGGGAACCTGGTCACAGTGTATAATGACCACAAACCACTCAAGGACATTTTCAAGAAGTCACTGCTGTCAACCCCCATGTGTACACAGAGGCTGTACCTCCGCCTGCAGTGGTATGATTTAACTGTCAGATATAGGAAAGGAAAGGATATGGAGCTGCCTCACACCCTATCAAGAGCCCAACTGACATACAGCACTCCAGGGATGGAAGGGTTGGAGTGTGTTTCCATGCTGCATTATGTAGCTCTGAGTGAAGAAAAGTACATTGAGCTACAAGAATGCATAAGGAAAGAGCTGAGCCCTTTGCAACACATAATACAGCAAGGATGGCCATAGCCAGAGAGAGAGATGCTCCAGCTGCTGTTCAGCCATACTGGGATTCAAGAATCCTCTTGGGATTCAAGAGGTCAGCTAATGGTATGTAATGGAGTAGTATACAAAGGGCTGTGCATAGTGGTGCCACCCACTATGAGACACCACATGTTAAAACTCATATACCAGTCTCATTTAGGAATTGTGAAAAGCAAGCAAAGAGCCCGTGAAGTGCTTTACTGGCCAGGTATGAGTGCTGAGATAGAGGATGTGGTGAGGGATTGCAGTAAGTGTGCAGAGTTCCAAAACAAGCTGCCCAGATTGCCACTCAAATCAACAGAAACCCCAGAACTTCCATTTGATCAAGTGGCATCAGACATCTTTGAGTTCAAGGGCAAAATCTACACTATTTTGGTGGCCTACTTCTCAAAGTTTTTTGAAGTGGATGAGCTTAAAGACCAGCAGAGTCATACCGACATTGAAATACTTATATCTCAGTTTAGTAGGCACGGCATTCCTACTGTCATACGAACAGACAATGGCCAACAGTATGTATCAGAGGAGTTCAGAGACTTCTGAGTTATTGCATTTCACATCATACATCACCTCACACTCCTCACTCCAATGGAGAGGCCAAACAAGCAGTACAAACAGTTAAAAGACTTTGGAACAAAGCATCAGACAAACACCTAGCACTGCTTAACTACAGAACAACCCCACGTGAGTCAGTAGGGTTGTCCCCAGCACAGCTGCTCATGGGCAGGAGGCCCAGAAACAAACTGCCTGCAGCTCAACAGCTGCTTATCCCAAAGGCCTACAACTCTCTCAAAATCAGACACCTGTTTAATAGGTCCAAAGCTTCCCAGAAGTACAACTGTGATAAAGGCAGGACAATGAAATATCAGGCACTGACACTGGGAGAAGAGGTCAGAATGCAACCATATCCTGGCAACACAAGATGGTCCCCAGCAGTTGTTGTTCAGGAACACAGCAGCACACCTAGATCTTACACTGAACTGTGGAGGGAAAGAGTTTCACCTAAACAGCCAGCATCTTCGCAATAGCACTGCCACTGCGAGTCAGTCTCATCAGCTCATATTGTAAAGTACCACAAAGGAATGCTGCATTAATACCATAATATTTCTAATTAAACTGCCATGTTATTAAGTGATTGGGCTTGTCTATATTCTTTTGGTTGTGATGGAAAATGATGTTTAAAAGTCCTGGCTTCAGATGCTGTGCACACACTTCTGGTTTCTGAATTCTGTGATTATAGTTGGAGAAGTTGAAAACATTGCTATTTGTAGTAGACAAATGAGGGGACTTTGTGTCAAAATTTGAGTGCTCTATCACAAAAATTCTGTAAGTTATAGGTGGTAAGACAAAAAGTGTTACATCCATCCCTGGTCTCCCCTATTACTCTTTAAAATGTATTTATTTATTTACTTATTACTACAGTTACCTTACCTGGTTACCATGTTTTCTTTTCCTTTAAAGATAAAACCTCCATGAGCAAGTAAGGTGGCTCCTGGGGGTGGTTAATATGTAACTGTTCTGTCTCTTCACTCTGGGGATGTGGAGCTGGGGTTTATATATTTGTTGTGACTGTATGTGTGCGTGTGTGCCCATGTGTGCCATGGATTGTCTCTATGCTCCTCCTCATTTTAACTGCATATGATGTTCCAAGCCCATCCCTTTTCCACTTGCAGAAACAATTTTCCAAATTAGTTTATGAGAGATGGGGAGGACGGAGGAAGAACAAACTGAATGGCATAAATGTAAGTATATTGCTTTGGGCAAGGTCATTAACATTTTAAGAAAACTTGTTGCTGTATCAATTTAAGTGTTTAAATGATCTGGGTGAGACATTGGAGACAGCAATGCGGAAAAAATTCTCCTCCTGAGATGTGGCAGCTGTGAACAATTGCTAGGTAGGGTGTTTGTCAGCAAATCTCCCCAGTGATTATCATCTAGCAAGTCATTTTGCTAATTAGACATGTACATCTACAGTAGTTCACTATAGGTGGCATTATTTGCAGTGATTTACTGTGTATGGAAGGGGTTCCTAAACTTTTTGGGCAAATGATCACAAATGGACATTATGAATTTTCTGTGACCCCAAACCCTGACCTACATTTTTTAAATTCCAGATTTATCATTTAGGACTACTGTAGCATTTTAATATTTTATTATGACAGTAACATATGTGAAATGTAAGTGACTAAAAATCAATGGAGTATTCCTTGCACTGACTTACCAGTCAAGGGTGAAGGATGAGCTTGCATGTCCTGACAACATTTCAAAAAAAGTCAGGAGGTGTGTTTGAAGGGGTACTTCTCTTTCCATTGTTACAACCAGTTTCTAAGAATACTTGAAGAATAAAACATGGTGTGATTAAACAAAGGCATGTTGATACAAGGAAAATAATCCATGCTGGGGTGGTGTGATATGGCCTGCTGTGAAGCAGAGGAGCCTGGTTCATACGTGAGGCATGAAATGGTGGAATAAAAAGCCACATCATCTATAGATGGAATGCCAGAGCCAAAACATCCATCTCTTCAGGTTTCCAATTTGAATTGTAAAATGTTTAGCGGTTCCATGCACACTTGCAAGCTCTGTTAAGCTTTAAAGCTTAAAGATAAACAAAACCCAAAAGTAAACTCCTTTATACTGACAGATAATATCCATACAAGACATGTTTGAGTGTTCACTTGTTCATATTTGTATTTTTATACTGTGTACAGATTTTATTTTAAAAGAAAAACAATGTCCCTGGGTGCTGACATCCAGTTTGCTCCAAGGGTCAAATATCGCACTCTGAGTATGCGAGAGAATCTGAGATTGTAATGTCACTTTCATGACTTACCGAGACTGAGATGTAGTGGATACATCACTTCTAAATTGTTGTAAACAACCCTAAAGATGCCAGAGTATCAAGTGTTTGGATGTAAAAAATAAGCCCGATAATTGAAGCAGTGAAAATACATGCACGCATGCGCGTGCGCACACACACAGCTTTGGGGAGAATTTTGCGACCAATAAACTCCATTGTGGGCCACTCTAAATTAGATTAGATTAGATAGATCTTTATTGATCCCTTTGGGAGGGTTCCCTCAGGGAAATTAAAATTCCAGTAGCATCATTATAGGATAAACAGAGAATAGAATAGAATAGAATAGAATAGAAAAAAGAGAGAACTTCTAGATAAATTAAGTCTTTAGAAAGCTTCTAGATAAATAAATTAAGTTAAAAAGATATGAAAAAAAGTCCAGCAGGAGAGGTATTGCACATTGTCCAGTATTGCTTTTTTGTCAGGCTAGGCTACTGCTCCTTCCCAGCCGCTGTCATCCTGTTACCCCTCCTCCTCCCCAGAGAGGAGTTGTACAGTCTGATGGCATGAGGGACAAAGGAGTTTTTAAGTCTGTTAGTCCTGCACTTGGGAAGGAGCATTCTGTCACTGAACAGGCTCCTCTGGTTGCTGATGACAGTGTGCAGAGGGTGACTGGCATCATCCATGATGTTCAGTAGTTTGTCCATAGTCCTCTTCTCTGCCACCGTCACCATAGAGTCCAGCTTCATGCCGACCATAGAGCCGGCCCGGCTGATCAGTTTGTCCAGCTTGGATGTGTCCTTCTTGGATGTGCTGCCCCCCAGCACACCATGGTGTAAAACAGGACACTGGCGACCACGGACTGATAGAACATCCACAGGAGTTTCCTGCAGATGTTAAAGGACCACAACCTCCTCAGGAAGTACAGCCTGCTCTGTCCCTTCCTGTACAATTGATTGGTGTTGCAAGTCCAGTCCAGCTTGCTGTCCAGCCACAGCCCAAGGTACTTGTAGGAATCCACAGCCTTCACCTCGACTCCCTCGATCAGAGCTGGTCATGACCTTGGTCTGGACCTCCTAAAGTCAATGACCAGCTCCTTGGTCTTTGAGGTGTTGAGCTGCAGATTGTTCCTGTTGCACCAAACGACAAAGTCCCTCACTAGGCTCCTATACTCCTCCTCTCTGTCATCTCTGATACACCCCACGATGGCTGTGTCATCGGTGAACTTTTGAATGTGACACAGCTCCAAGTTGTAGCAGAAGTCCGCGGTGTACAGGGTGAAGAGAAGTGGGGCCAGCACCGTGCCCTGAGGTGCTCCGGTGCTGCTAATCACAGTGTCAGACGTGATGTCCTTCAGCCTGACGTACTGCGGCCTGTCGGTGAGGTAGGTGGAGATCCAGGTGACCAGGCAGGGGTCCACTCGCATCCTGTTCAGTTTGTCCTGAAGCATAAGGGGCTGGATGGTGTTGAAGGCACTCGAGAAGTCCAAGAAGAGGATCTTCACTGTGCCATTTCCCTTATCCAGATGCGAGTGGACTCGGTGTAGCAGGTAGAGGATGGCGTCTTCCACACAAACACCTGCCCGGTACGCAAACTGCAGACTGCAGTTATTTTATTTTATTTTTAAATAAGTGGTTATTTTATTTTTCTTTCCAAAAATTTAATTTTTCTTTGTATTTTTATGTCACATGCTTTTGTTTGTTTTTATTCACTGAGAAAAACAATCTTTTTAGACGAAAGAATCACATTGCTATAGCAATGGGATTTTTTTTTTTTACTAGTATCTGTGGCAGTACTGTGTGTGTTATCTAGCTGAGTGAGATTTAAAAACTTCTTAAAAGTGAAGTCTGCTGATTCACATATTTTGTTGCCAGTAAAAATCACAAGGTTACAGAAAAGTTCAGATTAGATTTTTAGAATTAGAAGCCTTTGTCACATACATTACAGCACAGTGAAGTTCTTTCTCTGCATTTAACCCATCTGAAGCAGTGAAAACATGCGTGCGCACGCGTGCACACACACACAAAGCAGTGGCACCTGGTGATCTTTTTTTATAATTATAAGCCTTTATTTGATGGCTCTGTGTAACAAAGGTAAACGCCGATCTAGTGTGCCGGTAACATCATAGGCGGATATTCAGTTTCAGTGCAAATGGTTGTGTCCAGGTAAGCCTATTTTTAGCAAATCATAACTTTTTAAATGGATAAATTGTTATAAAAGTTTTATTTTTAATTTAAAGGTGTAGAGGGCGCCTCAGGGCACTTGACGTGATCGGCAAACAGCATTTATTTTTGGGTTTTGTTTGACTTTAATGCTGTCAGCTTAATTGTGCTTTCTGCTATGTCATGCATCTCAAATCAAAAAACTCTGACCTTACATTTAAAAGCAATTACTAATTTAGAAAGCCATAAATACCAAAAGAACTTTTGGTAGATTTGAAGGTGACACTCGTGTTTTTTTTTTTTGTTTAACATTCAAACACTAATTGAAACCATAAAAGGAAAACCAGTTAGTGTTAGTACTCAATGCTTTAGAAGAGGTAGATGAGCAGGAAAATTTGTATGTTTATATGGCTGAATTCCTTTGCTAGTGCAGTGTCTAGATCAGGGGTGTCAAACCTGATCCATAAAGGGCCGTGTGGCTGCAGGTTTTCATTCCAGCCATGCAGCAGCACCCTGATTTGGCTTATTCAATCAACTGACACACCCACCCTTTAATCAAGGGTGGGTGTGGCTGCAAGTATTTGACTGTGTGAAGACAGTTCAGTTGATTGAATGAGCCAAGTCAGGTGTGCTGCTGCATGGCTGGAATGAAAACCTGCAGCCACAAGGCCCTTTATGGATCAGGTTTGACACCCCTGGTCTAGATAGTGAATGGCTGAAATAGCATGCACACTTCATTTAAATGTGGCTTGATTTGAATGCGACTCTCATTAATATTTAAAAATACATAATCGATTTTTAAAATCCATTATAAGTGATATTTCTGATATTAGTGATACATTTCTGATATTATTTGTAAAATAAATTAAATGGTCTGCATTATAGCCTCTTAAATATGGAAGTCCATCACTGGATTTTAATTCTCTGTTTAGAATTTTTTTTTTTTTTAAATTATACCAAAGTCCACTCTCTTCCTGTTTCAGGTCTGACTTGGCAGGTGCAAGCCAAATGTCGTTATTTTCATGAGCCCATGGAACACAAAACTCGCCTAGGCTTTCACAGAAAGCATTATGCAGTAAGTAGAAATAAAAATAATTTTAAAATGTTTGTTTAAATAACCACTCCCAGGATGGAAATGATAATCATAATACACATAATCATAATGTTAAATGCACATAATGTATGTATGTACGTGTGTGTGCGCGCGTTTCTGTAATGGATTGTCTCTACCAGGACAATTTAGTGCGGAGCTATAAGTACACTCCCTTGACCTTCCTTCCCCGTAACCTTTATGAGCAGTTCCAGCGTGCAGCAAACTTCTTTTTCCTGCTCATTATAATCATGCAGGTATGTGGTTGTATTTTAATATTTTGCTCAGATTAAAAAAAAAATTATTTATATATATATATATATATATATATATATATATATATATATATATATTGGAGCGTTACTCTTCATGGCTTTGTGTGTGTGTGTTTATTGCAATGCTTTACCTTAATGTGCCTGTAAAGGAGCATTGGGCAGCATGTCAAAATAGGTCAATATTACGTCTCTAGCAACTAAATAGGAGTTGAATAATGTTTTTTTTTATTCCACCCGCAGAATGTACAGTGGTTCAACTTAATTTAGCATGATAATTGCAGGAAACATTATTAAGAGCTGCCATCATTTTCAAGTGCCATTCATCCATATAACATTGTAATCATTGAAAATGTGGCTCATGCTGAATTATGAGAATGGCCACTTGCTGTTCTGTTTTTCTTTGTGAGGAAGTTTGAGGTTTTAAGCCCTGGTAGTATTAGCATTAGCATCAGTTATTTGTGCAGGTTATATCCAGGTTATTTGTGCATTAGTATTTTGAGTTACACAATAGGCCATTCATCTGCTTGAAAATCTGTAAACTGTACCACTGTAAACGCTTGATATTTGGCTAATAGTGGTTTACAAGAATGGCCAGGACTACCTCTGCATACTGTTTTGTAATTAAGTTTTTCAAGCTTTGTTATAAGCATAATTAGCATTATAAGCATTTTAAGCTACGCCATACAGCTACAATAAGCCGCACAGCTGCTTGAAAATCAAGTTAGTTGAGTTACATCAGGATTTCCTTTTTTGGTCCCTTTTTTCTTATAATAAAACATGGTATTTCCTTGATTCTGTATGTAAAGCAGGCCATTCAAACAATTCAGAACTTTCTACATTTTCATGTACCAAGCTAGGAGCAACCAATTTCAGATTGCACAGAGTGAAGGGTCATTGGGGAGTGTCGATATTATAACTGACAACAAACAAGCACCATGGACTGTAAGGCAGTTTACACACACACACACACACACACACACACACTTTTTTTATATATGTATCAGTGACGGAACAACTACACACAAGGTAAAACACCAATCAGGCCCCCCCATGGCGAAATTGCAAACAAACAAATTAGAAGGCTTGAGGCACATAGGCCTACTCAGGCTATATCTAACAAAGCAGTTTTTAAGAACGTAGCCTTTGGACCTACCCATGGCGAAATTGCAAACAAACAGAAGGCCTGAGGCATATAATCAGGCTATATTAGAACAGAACTTGTTCAAACTTTTTTTTTTTATAGGCCTACATAGCCTGTATTTTCCATTCATTTTTTTATTATGTTCCAAATAGACACTAAACAACAATAACAAAAAAAATCCAGGAATCCTGAATGATACACTCTCATTGTGTAAACACGTCTTCAATTACAAAGCTGACACGAAAACCTGCGTTCATCATTAAAAAGGCATGTGACGCGCCTTGCGCTCCGCAAAGTCGTCGACTATTTGAGGGATGTTAAGTGCTCTTGCTCGCTCATTCTCATTTGATAAAATGGCCAATCCACAGAGTCTCTCTTGACCCATTGCGCTCCTGAGATAATTTATAAATTTTAATTTGGAGAAAGAGCACTCTGCTGTCGCAACTGAGATGGGAAGAGGGAGAAAAAGCAAGAAGGCCGTGCACACCTCACTAAATGTAGAAGTTACTGCTGGATGATCTACTACCAGCAACCTGGCCAGGCTAAGCACAGATGTGTGTCTCGCTATCTGCTTCTTGAAACAAGGCCTAAATGACACTACTTGACCAGGAAAGCTGGAGTCAATATCCCAACTATAGTGATCACACCGTCGACGGGCCACATTGGAGAGTATTTGGATGAATAGTGTGGCAGGATAGCCACAGCAGTGGAGAAGACAGAGGAGACCAAATAGTTTTCAACGAAAAGGCTTCATTTATTTTTCCTTCTTTTTCTCTTTTCTTAAAAATGTGCAAATATTTACAATGACAAACGTGCATGAAAAAATATACAAAAACTGTGCAAAATGAAAATAAGCATAAATAACCAGGCTAAGTCCTCAGACCCTGAACCACTATCAAGAGCAACTTCTAAGTCCAAGGGCAGTCAAAGAAATACATAAAATCTCCAAAGTAGTCCAAGATTTTTATTTTTTTTAAACTCTCAGTGCAATCCAGCTAACGCTAGCACTAAGACAGTAGGGCTTATTGTAGCAGTGCATAACACACTATCAGGCCCAAATCACTAACAAAAAATACAAAAAAAACCCCAGAAAAGTCCAAGAATGGTGTAATGCTATAGAAATGTGAAAAAGGGAGGATTACAAGGCTAAAATGATGAAGCTCATTAAAACCACATCCAAATCAGTTAGCCCTTTACACCTGTAGCTCCATCTTGATCTTAATTATCCATCCACGGGGTTACACTGAGGTCCGGGAGAGTGTTGATGAACTCTTCAGTATCCGAAGGAGATTGAAAAGATTCTATCTGTCCGCCTGCTTTTATCTTCAATGCGACATGGTAGCAAAGGGAAAATTCAACACCTTTGGCCCTAGCAGTGTCCATGGCATGTGAAAATGCCTGACACCTTTTAAGGATGAAGCCGCTATAGTCAGGAGAAAAATGAATCCTCCGTCCCTCTGTTGTGACCGGGCTTCTCTTTGCTGCACGAAGAATACTCTGGCAGGTGGTGAAACGTAGGACATTAAAAATCATGGTATGGGGACCTGGTCTGTTCTTATTATCACCATAAATGTGATGTGCCCACATGATTTCACCTTGGCAATCTCCCAGGGAGGGGAACCACTCTGGCAGAGAATTTGTGAGAAATTGCACAGCATTAGATCCTTCTACCCCTTCAGCTAAGCCTATAATGCGAACATTGCACCTCCGGCTATGATCTTCCATATCGGCTAGCTTGAATTGCATTTGCTCTAGCATTGGCTTGTGGCTGCTTAGCACTGCAGAGTTAGCTTTCACCTTAGACATCACTTTTCCAATTTCTTTATTTATAGCCCCAATACTCTCTCTCAATGTCATTAGGTCCATCTGGATAGCACATAATTTCCCCTTGGTGTCTTTACCCATTTCCTCAAGCTGGTTGAAGCTAGTTTCAAGGTAGCCATGTTGCTTCTCAAGAACTGACTCCGCTATGGCTTCAACATCTACACGATGCCCTGCTCGAGCCGTTTTTGAGGAAGATGCCATTGTCTTGCTTGAATCAGTCATTCCAGCTAAACAGGCAGTATTCAAAATCAAAATTGCAGCAAAACAGTTCTCGCAACGGTAATTAACATCCAAATATACAAGTCAGGGTTGAGGAGTGCAAAACTATGCCGCCATCTTGTCCAACCAATCACGTGACTCCATCAGTTTGATTTCTCTTAGGGGAGTAAAACATTCTAATTGGTGATCTGATACAATTATATTGTTAACTACAGGGTTACTTAAATTGTCGTGCCTTAAATTAGTAGTTTGAATATTTTTTGTTTGATATTTTCAATTTTGTCATTGAAAAAATTAATGAAGTCATTGCTACTACATATTGCAGGTGTGCATGTATCTATAGTGGTCTTTTTCCTAGTTAATTTTGCTCCAGTATTAAATAGGAATCTTGGATTATTTTTGTTATCCTCTATTAGGGCAGAGAGAGATGTTGATCTAGCAGCACTAATACCTTTTCTATACTTCAGGAAGCTCTGCTAATTTGAATGCTGCCAATTTTGTTTGATGCTGTTTACGTTCTAATTTTTGAGTGGTCTGTTTTAAAGTGCGAATGTAATCATTATACCAGGGTGCTAATTTATTTTTTTCTCTCTAATCATTTTTTCTTTTAAGTGGAGTGTAACACCTTCCCTGATGTGGGTGGAGTACAGAAGCACAGCAGGCGGGAGATGATCTTCACACACACACACACACACACACACACACACACACACACACAGGGGCGGCACGGTGGTGTAGTGGTTAGTGCTGTCACCTCACAGCAAGAAGGTCCGGGTTCAAGCCCCGTGGCCGACAAGGGCCTTTCTGTGCGGAGTTTGCATGTTCTCCCCATGTCCATGTGGGTTTCCTCCAGGTGCTCCGGTTTCCCCCACAGTCCAAAGACATGAAGGTTAGGTTAACTGATGACTCTAAATTGACCGTAGGTGTGAATGTGAGTGTGAATGGTTGTCTGTGTCTATGTGTCAGCCCTGTGATGACCTGGTGACTTGTCCAGGGTGTACCCCGCCTTTCGCCTGTAGTCAGCTGGGATAGGCTCCAGCTTGCCTGTGACCCTGTAGAACAGGATAAAGTGGCTAGAGATAATGAGATGAGACACACACACATTTACTGATGATTTTCAGCTTCACTTGCTCACTCTAGGCATACATGTCAACCCCTCATGGCTCTCACCTGTACTCCCTGGTAAAGAAATCCATAATTTCCATACCAAATCCATAGTAATATTTCATGCATAATAAAAATGTATCAGATCTTACCTAATACCTAATGTCAGATACAACCTTTGTTGGCTTTTGCGTGAAGAAATTGACAGCTGTCTCTTTTTTTGGTTTGCATTCTTCACATGCATTTGAGATTTCATGTGTTCCCTCACGTTGTAAATTCCAGAGGCAAACACTTTCACGTCTCTCCAACAAATTGTGCAGTTGACATACTCGGCACCCATTTTGGAAGCGATAATTATTCCATTGAATGTTTCTGTCCATTCGGGAAGAAAGCAACCTCCAGTTTTAGATGTTTTGAGTTTTTTCTTCAGTGGTGCCGACCTCTTGACCTGTCTATTGTTATGCTACATGTGCTGTTATTTCCCGCTCGGTGTGCAGGAAAATCACAATTGCGCATGCTCAGACATTCGGAATGGCTTGCTGGTACTAGCGGAAGTACCAGTTGAGTAATTCTAAATGTAGAAAATGGCGGCTCCCATGCATTTTCATATTTCATGACGATTTTTTTTGATGGTAATAAATCAAAATAATTTTAAGGTGAAAATGTAGAAAAATCCATAGTTGAATACCACTACGCCCGTACCATTTTTAAAATGCCAAAATCTGTAGGGAATATGGGAAATCCGTAGGGGTTGACATGTATGTCTAGGGCATGCACGCACATAGCCGTGTTCTGGTCCGGGGAGCTGTGTGATGAATAAAGTTGTTCTTTCTTTCTTTCTTTCTTTCTTTCTTTCTTTCTTTCTTTCTTTCTTTCTTTCTTTCTTTCTCTCTCCTTGCAACCCTGCCATGCACACCATTGTTGTTCAGTGTTCTCCTGGTGGTGGACTCATGAACATTAACATTGGCTAATGTGAGCGAGGCCTTCAGTTGCTTAGAAGTTACCCTGGGGTCCTTTGTGACCTTGCCGACTATTACATGCCTTGCTCTTGGAATGATCTTTGTTGGTCGGCTACTCCTGGGGAGGGTAACAGTGGTCTTGAATTTCCTCCATTTGTACAGTCTGTCTGACTGTGGATTAGTGGAGTCCAAACTCTTTAGAGATTTTGTAACCTTTTCCAGCCTGATGAGCATCACTAATGCTTTTTCTGAGGTCCTCAGAAATCTCCTTTGTTCGTGCCATGATACACTTCTACAAACATGTGTAAAGATCAGACTTTGATAGATCCCTGTGCTTTAAATAAAATAGAGTATCCACTCACACCTGGTTGTCATCCCATTGATTGAAGACACCTGACTCTAATTTCACCTTCAAATTGACTGCTAATCCTAGAGGTTCACATGCTTTTGCCACTCACAGATATGTAATATTGGATCATTTTCCTGAATAAATAAATGACCAAGGGTACTATTTTTGTCTCATTTATTTAACTGGGTTCTCTTTATTTACTTTTAGGACTTGTGTGAAAATCTGATGTTTTAGGTCATATTTATGCAGAAATATAGAAAATTCTGCATAAAAAAAGAGATGGCGCCACAAGAGTGCCAGCTAGTTGCAGTAGCTCCGAGCGTGTTTGTGTTTTGGTATGTTTTTGTACTTTTTTCGTGTTTCTTTCTGCACTAGTCTCAGTTGGAAGTGTGCACCTAGGGATGTACTACTCGTGAGACTGTGCATTTGTATTTTTTCTCTTTTTCTTTCAGGGGCCCTGTATCTGGGGGCCAAGACTGGGCAAATGAGTTGAATCTCTTCAACAGATTTGACTGTGCCACCCCACCCTCCCCCACTCACCATAGTCCTGACCTGTCTGTGATATCACTCCATCCCCCCCTCCCCTCATAATACCTCTGACACCAACAGCTCCCTCCTCACACCACATCACCCCCCTCTGCTCCCTGCCAGACCAATCCACACACTCCACCCCCCAACCTCACTCTACAGCAGTCACACCTCGGCTACACCCCTCGCCTCTCCATAACAGCCGATCAGGTGTTGAAGGAGCTGAGGAGGATCAATACAAGGAAAGCTGCTGGCCCTGATTGTATCAACTCCAGACTACTTAAGGACTGTCCAGATCAGCTCTGTGGAATACTTCTGTACATCTTCAACCTGAGCCTCAGTCTGGAGAGAGTTCCACTTCTGTGGAAAACATCACGTGTGGTTCCAGTTCCCAAGACTGCGCGCCCCAGGGAGCTCAACCACTTTAGGCCAGTAGCTTTAACGTCTCACCTGATGAAGATCATGGAGAGGATTGTCCTCTCCCACCTCCAACACCTGGTGAACAGTGAGATGGACCCCCTGCAGTTCGCATATTGACCAGGCATTGGTGTGGATGACGCTGTCATCTACCTGCTACACCAGTCACTTTTGCACCTGGAGGGCACTGGGAGCACTATGAGAGTCATGTTCTTTGACTTCTCCAGTGCTTTCAGCACAATCCAGCCATCACTGCTTAGGGGGAAGCTGGAGGGAGCTGGTGTCGACTGCCACCTGGCTGCATGGATCATCGATTACCTCATTAACAGACCACAGTATGTGAGGCTCCATGACTGTGTGTCTTATGTGGTAGTCTGCAGCACAGGAGCTCCACAGGGTACGGTGCTCTCTCCTTTCCTCTTTACACTTTACACATCTGACTTCAGCTACAACACGGACAGCTGCCACCTCCAGAAGTTCTCAGATGATACAGCCATCGTTGGACATGTGTCAGAGGGGGACGATCTGGAGCACAGAGAGGTCATCACCAACTTTGTCGCCTGGTGCAAACTGAACTACCTGTGCGTCAACGCCAGCAAGACAAAGGAGGTGGTGATCAATTTCAGAAGGACGGCTCCTCAAATTGCACCAGTGAACATCCAGGGTTTGGACATTGAGATCGTGGAGGAGTACAAATACCTGGGTGTTCACCTCAATAACAAACTGGACTGGACAAACAACACAGATGTCCTGTACAAGAAGGGCCAAAGTCATCTCCACCTGTTGAGAAGACTGAGGTCTTTTGGTGTGTGCAGGACACTGCTTAAGAATTTTTATGACTCTGTGGTGGCATCAGTGATTTTCTATGCTGTGGTCTACTGGGGCTGTGGAAGTTCAGAGAGGAACAGGAAGAAACTTAATTAACTGGTCAGAAGGGCTGGCTCAGTCTTGGACTGTCCTCTGGACTCCATTGAGGAGGTGAGAGAGAGAGGAGGATGTTAACCAAGCTGACATCAATCATGGATAACCCCTCTCACCCCCTACATGAGGCTGTAGGGGCCTTAAGCAGCTCTTTTAGTAGTAGACTGCTACACTCACAGTGTAAGAAGAAGGAGAGATACCGCAGGTCATTCATACCTACTGCTGTCAGACTGTATAACACCCATGACTTGTAATGTAGCACCAATAACCTGTTTGTCATTATATTTGCACTACTTCACCACTACTACCTCTGCCATCTCTCATCAATGCAATTATTACTGTATGTGCAATAATACAGGTCTTAAACTATTTTTATACATACTTATATTATACAGAGTCTACCTGTAATGTGCAATTTTTCCGAGCCTCTCAATAAGGCAATATTTCTATACTTTTTCACGGTAGATAATGCAAATAGCCCTCTGTATTTAATCTTTCATTTGTCTAATTTTTATTTCAGTTTTGTTTTGTTATCTGTATGACACTTTCTTGCTACTATAACACGTGAATTTCCCCGATGTGGGATCAATAAAGTGAATCTAATCTAAATTCTAAAGGGTTCACAAAATTTCAAGCACCACTGTACATTATCTAAATTATAGTGGAACAGTGACTAAGCATTCACTTGCCTGATCAAGTTCTGTGGGGGCTGACGGTGATCCAATCAAAGTTGATAACTCTGGGAGATCATTTATAAAACTCTGTGCAGTAGTTGACATGAATGTATACATTTAATACAGTAGCGTGGTGAGGTGCATATACTATTGCTCAGACATAATTTTGAATAAGATGAGATAATGATCTGAGGTAACTTCAGACCGTGGAAGTGTGACCTATATTTTCTATATTTAACCCGAATGTTAGTATTAGATCAGGAGTGTGACCACCATTGTGGGTAGGTCCTATGGCATTCTGATTAACCCCTACTGAAGCTAAAATGGACATGAATGCTGTTTTCAGAGGATCATCAGTGTTATTGAAGTGAATATTAAAATCTCTGACACCTAAAGCTTTGTCCAAGGAAATAACCAGGTCTGAGATGAAATCTGCAAATTCAGAAAGAAATTCAGAATATGGCCCTGGGGGCCTGTAAATAATAAGTAATGAAATTGACTGGGTAGACTTATTTTTTGAGGCTACATACATTATATTAGTATGAAGAACTTCAAAAGTATTAAATTTATAACCAGGTTTTTATATTATGCCTAGATAATCATTATAAATAACTGTGACACCTCCTCCTCTGCCAGTTAGATGAGGCTGGTGTATATAACTGTATTCAGGAGGACTAGCTTCATTTAATGCTATATATTAATTTGGCTTAATCCATGTTTCCATCAAACACAGTACATTAAATTCTTCATCAGTAATAAGTTCAGTAACAGCACTTTAGATGTAAGAGATCTAATATTTAACAGGCCTACCTTTAGATCAAAGGTGCTGGCAGTGGCTGTACAATCAGTACGATCCAATTTTATATTAATTAGGTTACTAGAAAAAAAAACCTGAGTATTTCTGAGTATTTTTTTGTTTAGCTCAGGGAACAGACATATCCTTGATATAGTGGACCCTGAGTGACAACTCTGTGCAGCTAGCAGACAGTCAGTTTAGCCTGTTTGTCTGCTCCCTAGCCTTGGCTCTGGATTGTTGGAAGTTAACTAGGCCTGTTCTGAGACTATGAGCTGTGCTGCAAGAAATGAGAGCAGCACCTTCCCAAGTGGGATGGATACCATCCCACCCTAACAGGCCAGCAGTGCCCTCAAAATTTCACCCAATTATCTATAACGCTCACATTGTTTCAGAGCACCACCTGGACAGCCAACAGTTCAGCGACCATAACCTGCTGTAAGCTACATCGCCACAGCACATCGAGATGGGGCCAGAGCATACTACAGCATCAGACATTACCTTCACTAATTTAAACACTCCTACAAGGTTACTCTCAGTAACTTCAGACTGGCGAAGGCATATGTCAGCTCCTACATGGATAACTATCTTTGAGAACCTATGCTTGCTTAGGATAATAAGATGACCTGCTATGTCCGGCGCCCTGGCTCCCGGTATACACCTGACTAAAGCTGCTGGTGCCCCTAAAGGTCTAGCTAATTTCATGTGCTGTATGTGGGTGCAATTGGTCTTGAGTGATCAGTCTCATTGAATCAGTCTCATTGAATAATACTTTTAATTTTGGGTGTTTAATAATAAATTACCAAACAGCTAAATTATGGTATATTCCAAATTATGATCACTACCAATGCAGCAATAATGTATTACTTACTGTACTACATAAATGCTACAGCCAATGGCACTCTGAAGGCAATTTGGAATTATTTGAGATTGTATGACTTCGAGAATACATCAGCAAAAACAATCACAGTTTCAGAATAATTGAATTTATTATAACAATGATAAAATTGGGTAATAGCAATTGAATACATTCAATATGGTCAAGCAATATATATTTGTGTGTGTAAGCATAAACAGTGATGTGTGTGTGTGTGTGTGTGTGTGTGTGTGTGTGTGTGTGTGAGAGAGAGGGAGAGCAAAAGGGTGCGTGTGTGTGTGTGAGAGAGGGGAGAGAGAGAGGGAGGGGTGCGAGGCAGAGATTCTCTCCTGGCTACTACACGAGCCACTGAGCTCTTAGGGTGTGTCTCGTGCGCGACTGCGCAGTATGGGAAGGAGGAGACAAAGAGCTTGAATGTGAG
Organism: Neoarius graeffei; assembly: GCF_027579695.1. NCBI lineage: Eukaryota > Metazoa > Chordata > Actinopteri > Siluriformes > Ariidae > Neoarius > Neoarius graeffei. The sequence goes on from NC_083583.1 coordinate 70,995,509, forward strand.
CGCGGGAGAATGCGCTATAAAGTTTGGAATGAATCAGGGCTTGGAATGTGTTGGGGGAGGGGATTCGTCCTCGTGGTTGAGACAAAAGAATTAGCCCTGGTTGCTATTGAGACAAAGGAATTAGCCGTGGTGGCTAATTCCAGTAGCTTATAACATTACTAAATCCATTGAAATCTTGATGAGGTCAAAATATGTGTAATGATGAAATTAAAGGTGTTAGGAAAGATAGCAAAAAGCATGCAACAGCCTATCTATTAAAACAACTGAGATAGCAAAAATAGAACAACAATCAATTCAACACTGAGTGTCTATAGTGTGCACAATTAAACAGTTCCTGAGTTTAAATTCACACTACTTCATAATGCTAATTCCTAAGACTACACGGAGTGCAGAATTATTAGGCAAGTTGTATTTTTGAGGATTAGTTTTATTATTGAACAACAACTATGTTCTCAATCAAACAAAAAGACTCATAAATAGCAAAGCTGAATATGTATGGAAGTTAGAGTGGGGTGTTTTTAGTTTTGGCCATTTTAGGAGAATATGTATGTGTTCAGGTAACTTTCACTGTGCAGAATTATTAGGCAACTTAATAAAAACCAAATGTGTAGCCATTTCACTTATTTATTTTCACCAGGTACACTGATATGACAACTCCAGATTTGCAAATAAACATATCTGACATTCAAACACAAAACAAAAACAAAATCAGTGACCAATATAGCCACCCTTCTTCATGAGGACACTCAAAAGCCTTCCATCCATAGATTCTGTCAATTTCTTTATCTGTTCACGACCAACATTGTGTGCAGCAGCAACCACGGCCTCCCAGACGCTGTTCAGAGAGGTGTACTGTTTTCCCTCTTTGTAGACCTCACGTTTTATAATGGACCACAGGTTCTCTATGGGGTTTAGGTCAGGTGAACAAGGGGGCCATGTCATTATTTTTTTCACCTTTCAGACCTTTATTGGCTAGCCACGCAGTGGAGTATTTGGACGCATGAGATGGAGTGTTATCCTGCATGAAAATCATGTTCTTCTTGAAAGATGCTGACTTTTTCCTATGCCACTGCTTGAAGGTTTCTTCCAGGAACTGGCAGTAGGTCTGGGAGTTGAGTTTGAGTCCATCCTCAACTCGAAAAGGTCCAACAAGCTCGTCTTTGATGATACCAGCCCATAGCAGTACTCCACCTCCACCTTGCTGGCGTCCGAGTGGAGCTCTGTGCCCATTACTGATCCAGCCACAGGCCCATCCATCTGGCCCATCAAGAGTCACTCTCATCTCATCAGACCACAGCACCTTAGAAAAATCAGTCTTAAGATATTTCTTGGCCCAGTCTTGACGTTTTATCTTGTGTGCCTTACTCAGTGGTGGTCGTTTTTCAGCCTTCCTTACCTTGGCCATGTCCCTCAGTATTGCACACCTTGTACTCTTTGACACTCCAGGAATGTTGCAACTCTGGAATATGGCAGAACTGGATGCTAATGGCTGCTTGTTAGCTTCACGCTTGATTTTCCGCAGATCATGTGCAGTTATTTTGCGCCTTTTTTTCCCCCCACATGCTTCTTTCGACCCTGTTGACTATTTGCAATGAAACGCTTGATTGTTCGGTGATCACGTTTCAACATCTTCGCAATTTCAAGAGTGCTGCATCCGTCTGCAAGACATCTCACAATTTTATACTTTTCAAAGTCTGTCAGATCTCTCTTCTGACCCATTTTGCCAGAGGAAAAGAGGTTGCCTAATAATTATGCACACCTGATATAGGGTGTTGATGTCATTAGACCACACCCCCTCTCATTACACAGATGCACAGCACCTGATATACTTAATTGGTAGTAGGATTTCAAGCCTAAACAGCTTGGAGTGGGACAACATGCATTAAAAGGATGTTGTGGTCAAAATACTCACTTGCCTAATAATTCTGCACTCAGTGTAGTTTTGCCCAAAATGCCAGTCTTACTTCCAGTATCTTGCTTCTATGCAAGAATGCAGAGGTGTTCCGGAACTTCTAGAGTTCACAGAGGTTATGGAGGCTTCCGTGAAAGTGCAGAGATTTTCTTGGTCCGAACTTCAGCATTCGTGAGGACAAGTCTCTGATCAAACAATGTGCACAGCGATTAAGTCAGAAGGAATCCGGTCGCTTCTAACTTTTAATTAACTGCTTTGGGCTGCAGTCGTAACGTTACTTATAATGAACAAATAAAAGCCAGTTGTAACTCAATCTGAGTGAGATGGTGCGATTTAAGTAGTTTTACCATGGCCAGTGGTAAACGAAAACGTGGTGAACCTTCTTTCTTGCCAGGCAGAAGTTGTGGTTTCAGACAGTCTGGTGGGAGAGTGCCTCTTCAGGTCAGTGTGACCCAAGTCACATCCGCGCCAAAAGAGGAAGAGAGTAATGTGGCTTAGTCACTTATGGAGTCGTGGAGGATGTGACGAGGTAATCCCGCCCAGGCGTGACGTAGGTCATCGCGGAAGTTGGTTGATGGGCTGTCACTAATCCACAGTCAGACAGACTGTGTACAAATGGAGGAAATTCATGTCACTGTATGTAAACTTCTGACCACAATTGTAAATATCAATAAGAAGATATGCTTTTCTAGGATATGGTGATATTTCAAAATATAACCATATAAAAAAAACCTATTGGGAATGTATGGGATTATCAGCAATGCCCAAGACATTTGAATGATATATAAATAACATTTACAATGTATTCACTGAATTTTATATACAATGTATTTACAATGTATTCACTGAATTTTGTCTCCATAAGGGTTTACTGACAGGCTGTCAATAATGTTTTGGAATGCTCTGTAACAACTTGCAAATTACTGATTGAGTGTATTTTTTCCCCCCTCCTCTCCAGTGTATTCCTGCTATTGCTACTCTATCATGGTACATCATCATGTTGCCTCTGATGACTGTACTGACAATTCGTGCGGCAAAGGATTTAAAAACAGATCTGGTGAGGAAGACTGGTTATCTTCAATCAATAGCTGTAGTCACAAAATAATGTGCTTACTGAATAATTTAACTGAAATTAAATTCTATTGCCCCTTGGATCATGTGGTCAGAAGATAACAAAACATGACCCATCTCATAGGAGCTTTCACTTTATCCTTGAGAGGTTGATTAGTGAGCCTTGTTTAAATACAGAGAAGTTACACTTCTTGTTGCCAGTTTCTGTTGAATATTTGTTGGGTATTTTAGCTTGAACTTGGCCCTGACAACTGGAAGGTTGCTCTTTGGGATTTGTCCCATGATCATTTCGTATATATAAAACGAAGCGTGTAGCACCAAGTTGGCTATAAGCCATGTACAATGAGATTGAGTGGAATAACTGTTTTATTATATTCACGTCTGTTGGATTTTGAGAAACAGAGCATTTTTATTTTTCTGCAAAATCTATAAATAAAAATGTAATACAAAACATCCGACAAAACCATTTCTGCTTAGAATATAAACAAACCAGCAAAATGACAGTAGCAATTTGTGAAAAATGCTATAATAATAATTCTTGAAAAATAAAAAAGATAGGTTCTTACCATCAAATACTTTTATTCCATATTTTGTTGCTTTTTTTTCATTTTGGGGGGTTTTGTTTTCGAGTAGAGATTTTATTTCATCCTCGGTTGGTTCAGCAACACGCGCCGCCATTTTGTTTTTCTTTACCCACGATAAATGAGCTAATAGCCTAGTAGTAGAGTAGCCAATCAGGGGTAGGTTTCCTGATAACGTTGCCCTTTAAGGGCTAAAGAGTGACGCTCTGAAGCAACGAATGTTGTCTCTGTACATGGTTTTCCCGAACACACTTGTCCGAAGGAATCTGAAGAGCAACATTACGAAGAGCGTCTTTGCAATGCAGGTCCCCGATATAGGCATTAGTAGTTGCTAAAGTCAGTCAATGAGGTCACATGGCATTTGTCTTTTACCAAAAAACAATGAAATATAGTGTTTAAAACATGTTACTATTTTGCATCATCATTAAGCATTACATATATAATATAATAATTAGGGCGGCACGGTGGTGTAGTGGTTAGCGCTGTCGCCTCACAGCAAGAAGGTCTGGGTTCGAGCCCCATGGCTGGCGAAGGCCTTTCTGTGTGGAGTTTGCATGTTCTCCCCGTGTCCGCGTGGGTTTCCTCCGGGTGCTCCGGTTTCCCCCACAGTCCAAAGACATGCAGGTTAGGTTAACTGGTGACTCTAAATTGACCGTAGGTGTGAATGTGAGTGTGAATGGTTGTCTGTGTCTATGTGTCAGCCCTGTGATGACCTGGCGACTTGTCCAGGGTGTACCCTGCCTTTCACCCGTAGTCAGCTGGGATGGGCTCCGGCTTGCCTGCGACCCTGTAGAGGGATGGAGTGGCTGGAGATAATGAGATGAGATATAATAATTAATAATTGAAGCTATTTTACATTTTTTGGGCAATATTTTTTATTCCAAGCATGTTTGTTTTTAACTAAATGAATAAACGTTCACATGAAAGAATAAAAGAGTGAAAAAGACCACGAGTTGGTCTAGTGGTTAGCGTGTCTGCCTCTCAACCAGGAGAGCACAAGTTCTACTCACGGTCAGGCCATACCAAAGACCAATACCAAAGACATAAAAGTGGTACCTACGACTGTCTGGCAAGGCACGCTGCAATACAGATGTGAGTGGAGAAGTCAAACTCTTGTGGTTACCAGAGGACTAGCTGTAACCCTAGCTGTTTAAGTGAGAGGCCAAGGGCTAAACGGAAATCAGCGCCACACCCATACGCCTTAAAGAGTTGGCTAATACTGGGAAAGGAGACTGCTTGGGAAGACCAGATTCTGGTGTGAGAGGGACTTTGAATGGATTAAAAAATAATGGAAATTTCATTGTTTTTTGAAAAACATATGCTCATTTTGAATTTGATGTCAGCAGCACATTTCAGAAAAGTTGGGTCGGGGCAACAAAAGACTGAAAAAGTTGTGTAATTTTTTTTTTAAAAACTAATTTGGTTAATTGGCAACAGGTCAGTAACATGATTGGGTATAAAAAGAGCATCCCAAAGAGGCCAAGTCTCTCAGAAGTAAAGATAGGGAGGGGTTCACCACTCTGTGAAAGACTGAGTGGGCAAACAGTGCAACAATTTAAGAATAACGTTCCTCAATGTAAAATTTCCAAGAATTTGGGAATCATCTATAGTACACAATATCATTAAAAGATTCAGAGAATCTGGAGAAATCTCTGTATGCAAGAGACAAAGCTGAAAACTGACATTGGATGCAAGCGATCTTCAGGGCCTCAGGCGACACGGAGTTAAAAGCAGACACATGTCTGTACTGGAAATCACTGTATGGGCTCAGGAACACTTCAGAAAACCATCGTCTGTGAAAACAGTTTATTACTTCATCCACAAATGCAAGTTAAAACCACATATAAACAATATCCAGGAACACCGCCACCTTCTCTGGGCCCGAGCTCTTTTATGATGGACTGAAGCGAAGTGGAAAATTGTCCTGAGGTCTGACAAATCGAAATTAGAAATTCTTTTGAGAAATCATGGACACTGCATCCTCCAGGAAAAAGAGGAGAGGGACCATCCGGCTTGTTATCAGTGCACAGTTTAAAAGCCAGCATCTGTAATGATATAAGGGTGCATTAGTTCACATGAAATGGGTAGTTTGTACATCTAGGAAGGCATCATTAATGCTGAATGATATATACAATGTCTTGCAAAAGTATTAATCCCCCTTCATGTTTGTCCTGTTTTGTCACATTACAAGGTGGAATTAAAGTGGATTTTTTGGGGGGTGATTTACACAACATTTGATTTACACAATATGCCTACCACTTTACAGGTGCAAATTGCTTTTTGTTTTGTTTTGTTAATTGTGACACAAACAATAACTAAGATGAAAAAACAGAAATCTGGAGTGTGCATAGGTATTCACTCCCCCAAAGTCAATACTTTGTAGAGCCACCTTCTGTTGCAATTACAGCTTGGGGTATGTCTCTATTAGCTTAGCACATCTAGCCACTGAAAATTTTGCCCATTCCTCAAGGCAAAACTGCTCCAACTCCTTCAAGGTAGATGGGTTGCATTGGTGTACAGCAATTTTTAAGTTATGCCACAGATTCCCAACTGGATTTAGGTCTGGGCTTTGACTAGGCCATTCCAAGACATTTAAATATTTCCTTTTAAACCTCTCCAGTGTAGCTTTAGCAGTATGTTTAGGGTCATTGTCCTGCTGGAATGTGAACCTTCATCCCAATCTCAAACCTCTGGCCCACCCAAACAGGTTTTCCTCCAGAATTGCCCTATATTTAGTGCCATCCATCTTTCCTTCAATCCTGACCAGCTTTCCTGTCCCTGCAGATGAAAAGCATGCTGCTGCCACCACCATGCTTCACTGTAGGAATGGTGTTCTCAGGGTGATGGAAGTGTTGGGTTTGCACCACACATGGCATTTTCAATGATGGCCAAAAGTTCAATTTTAATCTCATCTGACCAGAGAATCTTCTTCCATGTGTTTGGTCAGTCTGCCACATGCTGTTGGGCAAACTCCAAATGTGTTTTCTTATTTTTTTTCCTTTAAGCAGTGGGTTTTTTTCCGGCTACTCTTCCATAAAGCCCCACTCTGTGAAGTGTATGACTTAAAGTGGTCCTATGGACAGATACTCCCATCTTCGCTGTGGATCTTTGTAACTCTTTCCATGTCATTTTTTGTGCCTTTGTTGCATCTCTGATTAATGCCCTCCTTACCCGGTCTGTGAGTTTTGGTGGGCAGTCTTCTCAGGTTTGTAGTGATGACAGTCTTTCCATTTTGCGATAATGGATTTAATGCTGCGCCGTGGGATATTCAAAGTTTGGGATTTTTTTAATAACCCAACCCTGATCTATACTTCTCCACAACTTTGTCTCTGACCTGTTTGGAGTGCTCCTTGGTTTTCATGTTGTTTGCTTAGTAGTGTTGCAGAGTCAGGGTCCTTCCAGAACAGGTTGATTTATCCAGACATTATGTGACAGATCATGTGACACTTCAATTGCACACAGGTGGATCTTAATCAACTAATTAAGTGACTTATGAAGTGAACTAGTTGGACCACTTCTGATTTAGGGGTTTCGTACGAAAGGGCGTGAATACCTATCTTAATTATTGCTTGTTTCATAATAAAAAAAAATAGCAATTTGCTACCTTTAAAGTGGTAGGCATGTGTAAATTAAATGGTGCTAACCCCCCAAAAATCAATTTTAATTCCAGCTTGTAATGCAACAAAACAAGACAAACACTAAAGGGAATGAATACTTTTGTACGACACTGTACACGTTTCAGAGCAATATGCTGCTATCCAGACAAAATCTTTTTCAGGGACGGCCTTCCTTCTTTCAGCAAGACAATGCCAAACTGCTTTCTGCACATATTAAAACTACATGGCTCTGTAGTAAAAGAGTCTGAGTGCTAAACTGGCCTTCCTGCAGTCCAGAGCTGTCTCCCATTTCAAACATTTGACGCATTATTAAGCACAAAATGTCAAAGGAGACCCCAAACTGTTGAGCAACTGAAATTGTATATGAGGCAAGGATGGGACAATATTTCTCTTTTAAAACTACAGCAATTGGTCTCCTCGGTTCCCAAACATTTAGAGTGTTGTTGAAAGTAGAGGTGATGCAACACAGTGGTAAACATGCCCCATGCCAACTTTTTTGAAATGTGTTGCTGACATCAAATTCAAAATGAACATATATATATATTTTTAAAAATCTCAGTTTCGACATTTGATATGTTGTGCATGCAAAAATTTGGGCACCCTTGCTGAAAATGTTTGTTACTGTGAATAGTTAAGTGAGCAGAAGATGAATTGATCACCAAAAGGCATAAAAGGTAAAGATGAGACATTTCTTTTCAGTGTTTTATGCAAGATTTGTGTATTATTTTTGTTTTGTACAATTAGAGAGTGAAAAAAGAAAAAGAACACCATGCAAAAGTTTGGGCACCCCAATACATTTGAGTTCTCAGGTAACTTCCAGACCTTAATTAGCTGATTAAGCTGTGGCTTGTTCAAATTCTTTGTTAGGAAAGGTCAGATGATGCAGATTTCGAAGCTGTATAAATTCTCTGACTCCTCAAACTTGTCCCTAAAATCAACAGTGATGGGCTCCTCTAATCAACTCCCTAGCATTCTGAAAAATAAAATAATTGATGCTCACAAAGCAGGAGAAGACTACAAGAACGTAGCAAAGTGTTTTCAGGTAGCTGTTTCCTCAGATTGTAATGTTATTAAGAAATGGCAATTAACAGAAACAGTGGAGATCAAGGTGAGGTCTGGAAGATGAAGAAAACTTTCTGAAAGAACTGCTTGTTGGATTGCTAGAAAGGCAAATAAAAACCCCTGTTTGACTGCAAAAGACCTAAAGAAAGATTTAGCAGACCCTGGAGTGGTGGTGGTGCACTGTTCTACTATGCAGCGACACCTGAACAAATATTACCTTAATGTCATCAACTTATGTCATCAGAAGAAAATCTTTCCTGCGTCCTAGCCACAAAATTCACCATCTGAAGTTTGCAAATGAACATCTAAGCAAGCCTGATGCATTTTGGAAACAAGTCCTGTGGATCGATCATGCTTTGGGGTTGTGTTGCAGCCAGTGGCACAGGGCACATTTCACTGGTCGAGGGAAGCATGGATTCAAATAAATACCAGCAAATTCTGGAAGCAAACATCACACCATCTGTAAAAAAAGTTGAAGTTAAAAAGAGGATGGGTCCTACAATAAGATTATGATCCAAAACACACCTCAAAATCTACAATGGAATACCTCAAGAGGCACAAGCTGAAGGTTTTGCCATGGCCCTCACAGTCCCCTGACCAAAACATCATTGAAAATCTGTGGATAGATCTCAAAAGAGCAGTGCATGCAATACAGCCCAAGAAACTTGCAGAACTGGAAGCCTTTTGCAAGGATGAATGCACGAAAATCCCCCAGGTAAGAACTGAAAGATTATTAGCTGGCTACGAAAAGTGTTTACAAGCTGTGATACTTGCCAAAGGGGGTGTTACTAAGTACTGACCACGTCCTTCAGGTCCTTTTCATTTTTTGGCATTTTATGCCTGTAAATGATGGAAATAATATGTAATCTTGTGGAAAATATTAAAGAAATGTGTCATCTTTACCTTTATGCCTTTTGGTGATCAGTTCATCTTCCGCTCACTTAACTATTCACAGTAACAGACATTTTCAGCAAGGGTGCCCAAATTTTTGCATGCCACTGTATGTGTCAGCCCTACGATGATCTGGCGACTTGTCCAGGGTGTACCCCGCCTCTCACCCACAGTCAGTGGGGATAGGCTCCAGGTTGCCTGCGACCCTGTACAGGATAAGCGATTACAGATAATGGATAGGTGGAATAATAAATGTTTTTTTTTTATTTTAATCATGAGCTTTTAATTGTGCCATTAAAAATACTACAAGACCCAGAATTCTTGTCTTCTTATAGCCAATCAGAAACTCAGTGATTCAACCAATCATCACATATTTTCTTTTTTTTTTTTTTAAATATTCGGAAGTATGTTCAAAATGAAGAAAAGAGCAGAGTTTGTAGCCTGCCCAAGGTTTTGGGGAGGTCCTCTGTAGTCTAAGAAATATAATGCAATATCCTCTGAATGCTTTCAAAATTTTGTTAACCTTTAGGTCTTCTGCCTCAGTTACAGAAAATTTTAACTTTTTTATATTTCTAACACTTGAGTGGAACAAACTTGCTCCATTTCTTTGTTATCTTATAGGATCGGCGTCGCAGAGATGCCAAGATTAACAAAAGGCGCTGTGACATCCTTACTACACAGGGGTTAGTATTAGGGAGATCTGTTAGTGTATATTTAGAGTTTACACTGTATATGTCAAACAAATTCTGTACCATGACTACAATATGCATATATTTTTCTTGTACCTGCAGCTTTACAGCAGCACAGTGGAAGGATGTATGTGTTGGAGATATACTGAGAATTTATAGGGACCAGGTGATTCCGGTATGTGTGTGTGTGAGAGAGAGAGAGAGAGAGAGAGAGAGAGCGAGAGAAAGAAAAGTAATTGTTCTGGCCTTTTTGTGTTCCACAGGCAGACCTACTCCTCTTATGCAGCACTGAACCCCACAGCTTATGCTATATCGAGACGGCTGATATAGATGGGTAGGAATGCAGATAGTTCGACTGCTCTCCTTGCTCCCAAAACAAATGCAAGCGAAATATGCAGACAGTTATTCTGTTTGTTTGTTTGTTTGTTTGTTTGTTTTTTCATTTGTGCTTTAGTCATGAAAACATTATGTATCTATGATTCTTTAAACGCCTGGATACTTTCTTGTGCATGTGCACACACAGACTTTACCACAAAGTCATAAAATGACATAGTCCTTATTTGGAAATGCCCACGTCATTTAGCATCTGTTCCTGAGACCTTCTGGATGACTTTTATTTTGTGTTTACAGAAACACAGTTACAAACATAAGTAAAAGTGAAGTATGCATACACAAAATTCAAATCTGATATGATGGTGTCTCAATATGATACATTTTCAGGACAGCAAAAAGAAGCATTGTTTTTTTTCGGTTCTGGAAAACGGGTTTCCATTTCTGGTTGGGAGTATGCTGTGCACGTTTTGGCTGCCTCTCCTCACTAGAGCTTTTCTTTTTTCTTTCTCTCTTTCTTCTTTTTGTTTGTATGTTTTTTTTTTTTTTTGCTTGTTTGTTCTTAGTTTGGATGCTTTGCTGCAGAGAAAACCAGATGGTGTGTGTGTGTGGGGGGCGCAGGTTGTTAGGTATGGCCAGTGTCACCTAATGGTTAAGAACAGTATACATTTTGCACTGTGTGCAGGCAGGGGACTCTGGCAAGACTAACTATGACAGCATAACTAAAAGGGAGAGTCAGAAGGTAACACAGACATGAGGGAGCCTTGGGACATAAAGCAGCCAGCGACTCCACCATCAACAAGCCTGACTGAATCTGTGAGAGTGCAGGGGTGACAGCATCCATACATCCCAGTTTACCAAAACACTCTAGGCCTGAGGACCCTCTAGATCTACTCCTTTACCGAATAAAAAAAAATGAACAAAAGGCTTAACTAAAAAGCTATGTTTTAAGCCTCGACTTGAACACTGAGACTGTGTCTGAGTCCCGAACACTACTTGCAAGGCTATTCCATAACTGTGGGGCTTTATAAGAAAAGGCTCTGCCCCCTGATGTAGCCTTGACTATATGAGGCACCAACAGATAGTCTGCACCTTTTGATCTAAGTAGGTGTGGTTGGTCATCAAGGACCAAAATTTCACTCAAGTACTGTGGCTTGAGACCATTTAGTCTTTTCAAGGTCAATAATAGTATTTTATAATCAGTGCAAAATTTGATTGGGAGCTAATGCAATGTGGATAAGATGCTGTGGTCATATTTTCTAGGTCTAGTAAGGACTCTTGCTGCTGCATTTCTGCATTCTGCAACTAACTGGAGCTTGTTTATGCACTTATTGGAACACCCAGACAGTAAGGCATTGCAATAAAGCAACCTGGAGGTAACAAAAGCATTAATTAGTTTTTCTGCATCATATAGTGACATTATATTTCTTATCTTAGCAATATTTCTGAGATGAAAGAAAGCTATCCTCATAATGTTATCGATATGAGTTTCAAATGAAAGACTGGAGTCAATGACCACCCTGAGGTCTTTTACTGCTGCACATGAAGAAACAGAAAGGCCATCCAGAGTTACTGTGTAATCAGGAAACCTACACAGCAAAATCCCCAGTGTTTAATTAACACCCAGAGTGTTGATTTAACACCCTACTGTGTTTATATAGGTCCAATTGGACGCAAATTAACTCTGAAAGTGTTAATTAAAAACTGAGGAATTTGCTGTGTACTTCTAGCTGCATGTGGTCTGAGTACAAGTACTTCTGTCTTGTCGGAGTTGAGCAGAAGGAAGTTCATAAGCATCCAGTGTCTAATGTCCTTGACACATTCCTCAGTTTTATTAAGCTGGTGTCTCTCATCTGGCTTTGCAGAACCATACAACTGTGTGTCATCGGCATAATAGTGGAAGCTAATGCCATGCTAAAGAAAAAAGCAATTGGCCAGAACCTTGTGGAACACCAAACTTTACCTTAGTACTGTATGCATAGAAAAATCTCCATTTACATCAACAGACTGACAATAGTCAGTTAAATAAGACCTGAGCCAGTAGAGGGCCATTCCTTTAACTCCAACAACATTTTCTCATCTGTCATGTAGAATGGTATGATCTAGCGTGTCAATGGCTGCACTAAGGTCAAGCAACACAACCAAGGAGACACAGCCCTGATCAGATACCAACAGTAGGTCATTTAGTACTTTAACCAGTGCTGTCCCTGTGCTATGATGAGGTCTAAATCCTGACTGATCCTGACTAAATCCCTTCCCCCCCTTAAGTCCCGAGTTTTCATGTTGTAAAGTGTACTTGTGTTAGACCTGAGTTTTCATATTGTAAAGTGTACTTGTGTTATTTTGTGCTTATGTGCTGAGGTGTTTTTTTAATGTTCCCACACTGTACTCCTCACAGGATCATAGTGTGGGGATTGCTTTTTTTTTCTTCTCCCCTCTCCTCGTATTACTCTGTATTTTTTTTCTTTTCATCCCTGTCTTCCTGTCCTGTCTACTATGTAAGGACAGGTTGATGGTCAATTTTGCTGGTAAGACCAGGGATAATAAAGGGTTCATTCATTCATTCATTCGTTCATTCATTCATTCATGTATGAGACGCACATGTATAAGAAGGTGTCTAGTTGTTAAACACTGCAATTGAAAAGCAGCAGGAATGAAAGAAACTTGAAATTTTAACTTGTAGCCAAGTGTGGTGTTAATATTTGACTCCTGTCTCCTGATTTGTTTGCAGAGAAACTAATCTGAAATTTCGCCAGGCTCTGACTATTACCCACAATGAACTGACAAGAGGTCCAGTAGAAGAGCTTCTCCAGGTTTTTGATGGTTAGATCATCAGCCATTTTTACCCCTTTTCCACCAACAAGGAATGGGCTCTGTTCTGGTTCATGCACCAAATTTTGAACTGTTCAGAGCATTTTGGCCAAAAATAAATTGCTTCAGAATCTGAAAATTTAGTTCCCAGCTGGAACCAAAATGTAGCTGTTTTTTCCAGCATGAACTCTGATGACATCAGTGGGCATGTCATTAGTTTGGAGAGGAAGCAGAGTGCAGCAATGGAGAACACAATGGAAAATGATACATCTTCAGAAAAAATGGAATGAAAATAAATATCTGCAATAACAGAACAAAAGCTTACAGGCTTTACAAACTTACAAAATGCCCTCCACCATCTTATGACTGGTTACTTCCATTGTGCAGTGCCCTCCGTTCATGACTCACTCTTGATTAGAATGGTTCCACTCAGAACTGGTGGAAATGTGGGCTGGTACACTAGCTAGCACCAAGGTTCAAAGAATTCTGAATGGTACTCGTTCAAGAGTCAAGTCAAGTTTATTTGTATAGCGCTTTTAACAATAAACATTGTCGTAAAAAGCAGCTTTACAGAATTTGAATGACTTAAAATATGAGCTAATTATTCCCTGTTGGTCAAAAAGGGGTGTCTGTGTGACTTTCTGAGACTTACTGTCAAGATCCAGGTTTGACAGTAATGCTGCAGCAGGTCCAGGTTCTGTTGCAGACCCTGAGCAATGGGGGATGACAGGACCAGCTCATCTGCATACAGCAAGGATTTGACTTCTGACTTCCTTGTGTAACGTGAGACCAGGGGCTGCAAGCTTCTCAAAGATGGAAGCTAATTCATTAATATAGATCGGATGAAAGCATTTGGACCTTTTGTTGGCAAGAGTTTCACTTGTTTTTGTACATGGGCTTGATTACTGTATATCATATTTTAATCCCTACACAATTTTTCAGTGTGCAATAAATTGAAAAAAAAAATTGCCCATCAGAATCCATCACTTTTTGTAAGTCTATAAAACATGAAAATCTATAAAACATCTAAGTCTATAAAATAGGCTTCTCTCTTTCTTAGGGGTTGTTTCATGTGAGGAGCCAAACAGTCGCCTGTACTCTTTCAGAGGGGAGTTACACTGGCAAGGGCAGTGTTATTCACTAGGAAATGATCACATACTGCTCAGGGAAACTGTACTGCGTAATACTGACACTGCATATGGACTTGTAATTTACACAGGTATTTAATAGATATTTAATAGATAATTTAATAGATAACTGATAGGTGTGGTCCAGATACTTATATGCATAAAACATTTGATTTCTGCAAAATATTCTTAAATCATGCAAGCATGGGCCTAGAAGATTATAAAATATCATATTAAAGAGAACATTAGGATTAAAAAAATCTCTTCAATTATATCACAGGTTCTGACAGTAAGATTCTCAGGAACAGCGGGAGTCTGAAACTCAAGAAGACACAGGTGGAGAAGCTTCTTAACAAAGTGGTCGGGTTGGTAAGAGTGGACAAAGGCTTATTTTTTCAAATGTACATTATATACTCATAATGGACATTTCATTAGGTCAACCTACCATCAGTGTTCACCTTATAGGTTTTTACTGTCTTTTTTTTTTATTGACTCTCACCCACGTCTTGTTATGCACAGTTATGAAATGGACTACCATTTACCAGCTGATGAGCAGTGGTTCATTCTTAGTACATCAGTGATGCTGACATAGTAGTGTGTGTTGTGTTGGTATGAGTGTATCCAATTCAGCAGTATTTTTTGGGGTTTACTAACTGTAACCATTCTCACGAAGGGGTGGAGCACAGAGGATGGCAGGACGGAGATCAGGTTTGAAACTACGATTTTTGTTGCCACACTTTTCAGTTAACAAATTCGAACCCCAACACACACCAACACACAACCGGCGTCTGGTTCCGGGATGCTCTCCGCTCTCTGCTCTCCCTCTTTAAATAGGGCGCGGTCACTGGGAAGACACACACAAACACAGGTTAATTGACAACAGGTGTAGTGATTCTGCCACTTACCTTCCCTGACTCCGCCCTCCTGTCACAGACCGGTGCTTGGCCACGCCCCCGCTGCCACATACCCCCACCGCCCGACTCAGGCCAGGCGGCCGTCCGGCCTGCAGCCGACTCCACCCCCCCTCCCCCCCCCTTGATGGGAGAGGAAATCCGCCACAACCATCTGCGCCCACGGCCTGTGGACCACCTTGAAATTAAAGGGTTGGAGTGCCAGATACCAACGGGTGATCCGCGCGTTGGCATCCTTCATGCGGTGGAGCCACTGGAGGGGCGCGCGGTCCGAACAGAGGGTGAAAGGGCACCCCAGCAGATAGTAACGGAGGGCGAGGACCGCCCACTTGATTGCCAGGCACTCTCTCTATGGTGCTGTAGCGCCCCTCATGCACCGACAGCTTCCTGCTGATGTATAGGACTGGGCGGTCCTCCCCCTCCACCTCCTGGGACAAAACAGCCCCCAGCCCTCTGTCCGATGCATCGGTCTGTAATATAAAGGGGAGAGAAAAGTCAGGGGAGTGTAAAAGTGGCCCCCCACACAGTGCAGCCTTTACCTCAGAAAAAGCCCGCTGGCATTGCTCCATCCACTGGACCGGATCTGGTGCCCCCTTTTTAGTGAGATCAGTCAGTGGGCTGGTGATGTCCGAATAATTAGGTATAAACCTCCAATAATAGCCAGCCAGCCCCAGGAACTGTCTCACCCCCTTTTTGGTCTTGGGTCTTGGACAGGCTGCAATTGCTGCGGTCTTGTTAATTTGAAGCCGCACCTGTCCGTTGCCCAAGTGGAAGCCCAGAT
The DNA here is from genome assembly GCF_027579695.1 of Neoarius graeffei. Lineage (NCBI taxonomy): Eukaryota > Metazoa > Chordata > Actinopteri > Siluriformes > Ariidae > Neoarius > Neoarius graeffei. Next base: position 71,011,292 of record NC_083583.1, read on the forward strand.
ACCGTACTTCCACCCGCCCAGTCGCACACTTCTTCGGGTTGGCTGTGAGACCCGCTCGCCTCAGCGACCTAAGGACGGCCCTCAGACGTTCGAGATGCCTCGGCCAGTCATTACTATAGATGATGTCATCAAGGTAGGCGGCCGCATAGGTGGCATGGGGGCAGAGGACCCGGTCCATCAGCCGCTGAAATGTAGCGGGCGCCCCAAACAGCCCGAACGGAAGTGTGACGAATTGGTGTAATCCAAACGGTGTGGAAAAGGCCGTTTTTTCTTGGGATAGTGGAGTCAAGGGGATCTGCCAGTATCCCTTTGTCAAATCCAGTGTTGAATAAAAGCGAGCCGTGCCTAGTCGATCGAGCAACTCCTCAATCCGAGGCATTGGGTACGCATCAAATTTGTGACGCCTCACCGAATCCAGGGACACATGTCGGCCGAAACGAATCCGAGATAATCGCAAAAGAAGCTTTTTTTTTTTTAAAAATTTGTGATTTTTGTTTTTTTTCCATCATGTGCAAGTTGAGATCTTGAAGAATGCAATCAGTATTTCAGATAATAGAT